>NW_007255867.1:182127-233316 GCF_000164805.1 Carlito syrichta | reverse complement strand
CCAGCAGGTCGAGGCTGCGGTGGCCGGGAGCGGCCACTGCACTCCAGTCTGGGTGACAGAGTGAGACTCCAACTCAAAAAAAAAAAAGAAAAAAAACAGCCCAAGAACTAAGGCATATTCTTGAACCAAATCCAGTAGTTCATACAGCTTTGAATTAAATGAATCAAATTATAGGAAAGTCTCGTTATTAAATGTTGTCCTTTGGCCTGTTGCCCTAATGTTCTGGCTACTTCACAGTCTCTGGTCAATGATACAAATCATGAAAGCACAAGGAGCTTGTGTGGTCAAGCTGGTCAATTTAGGTACCAGAGTTTCCAGAGGCAAAGCCAGAAGTGGAAATATGTCTAACAATCCAAGAATCAAGGGCACAGTCCTCAAAGCTACTAAGAAAAGAGGCTAGGAAGAACTGTCTGTCTGAAACCTGGGCTAGCCACACGACAGAATTATAGTAAGTCTTGCTACTACCAATTCCTGGAGGTCCTGCAGCCTTCTAAGCCCAGGTAGCTCAAGCCTCTCTGCTTAGCTTATCTATCAAATTTAAACATCCTTTACTGGTCTCTGCTCACACTGACTCAAAGACTATTTTATTAGTCCTAAAGAAGGAGAATATATATCTGGTTATTAAATCCAAGTTACTCACTATATTTTTGCTGACTAGAATCCAAGATTGAAAGCATCTTTTCCAATTTTGTAAGAATGCTTGTTTAACTTCACCCTCACAAGCATTGAGTAATCATCTTTTAGTGTATGTTTCCCTCATTGTTGATAGATGAAGATGTTAATGGTTTTTTTTACTTGTTTTTAGTGGTTTTGGTTAGCAGAGTATTTTAAAATTACTTATTAGCCACATGAATTTTCTTATTTTGTTTACACATTCATTCATCCAAATATTTATTGAACATCTAGTGAGTACCAAGTAATGTCGTAGGTGTAAGAAAACTATCAATTAACAAAGCAGAGAAATTCCCTGCACTTAAGAAGCTAGAGGGGTGAAAACCAAACAAACTACTCTGAAATATGTCTGATGGTAAGTATTACAAAGGGGGAAATAAAGAGATAGAGAATGAGTTGGGTACTATTTTAGGCAGGAAATTAAGGGAAATTCCTCTCTAGTGAAGTAACATTTAAGAAGAAATATTTGTAAATATTGCATTTATTTTCCTCAGCTTGTTCATTTAAAGAAGTCTTTTCTCTTAAATTATGTTCCAAAAAAGATAGTCAACATTTACAGTATTTGGCACTAACAAAATGAACTTCTTCAATTTTCTAGATTTAAATTCCTTTCTTCTCAGAAAGCATGACATTCAATTCCTATTAGGATACAACATGTTACTGTATTGTTTACTGTAGACAATTGTAATACAATAGCAAGTAGTTGTGTATCTAAAAATATCTAAAAGTAGATATTTCAGATATCTCTTTAGATTAATGTATACCTAAAAATAAAAAAGGTACAGTAAATATATGGCAAAGCGTTAAAAATGATACATCTGTAGAGATATTTACCATGAATGGAGATTACAGGGAAATTGCCCTGGTTAAGTCAATGAGTGAGTGGTGAGTAGCTATGAAGGTCTAGGACATTACTGTATACTACTGTAGACTTTACAAACACTGTACACTTAGGCCACATTTATTTTATTATACTTAGGTACATTTATTTTTTTAATTTTTCTTTCTTCAATAATAAATTAACCTTAACTACTGTAACTTTTTAACTTTGCAAAAGTTTTTGCACTTGTAATATCACTTAGCTTAAAACACAAACACATTATAAAACTGTACAAAAATATTTTTCCTTACAGCTTTATTCTGTAAGCTTTTTGTTATTTTTAATTATTTTTCATTTTTACCTTTTAAACTTTTTTGTCAAAAACGAAGACACACAAACACACGCCTATACCGAGTCAGAATCGTCAAGATGGTTTTCAGGGGCAATAATAGGCATAGAGCTGTTATCGCCCATGATAACAATAATTTCCACCAACATACCTCCTGAAGGACCTCATTCTTGAAGCTGTTTTATAGGTACCTTTTTATTAATAAGTGAAAGTACACTCTAAAATAATAAGAACATAGTATAATAAAGACATAAACCAGTAACATCATCTGTTTACTATCATTACCAAGTATTATATACTGTACATAATTGTGTGTGCTGTCCTTTCATAAACTGGAAACACAGAAGGTTGTTTACAACAGCATCACCACAAATACCCATGTAATGCATTGTGTTACAATGATATGGCTGCAAGGTCACTAGGCAATAGGAATTTTTCGACTCCATTATAATCTTACGGGATCACCATGTTATGTGATTCTGCCACTGATTATAACATCATTATGTGGTGAATAACTGTATTCAATAAATATGTCAAGATTTTCATTATTACCTTCAGCATCGCCATATACTACTTAGCTGGCAAAGCAACTCAAACTTCATTCTCACCTTCCTCGCATTAGCTTCTTGGAAATCAAGAAAGAGGAAGGTTGCCATTTAAAATTAGAGCAGTGTAGAAATCCAGCCTGCTCCCAATTTATTGTGCAAAGGAGTATTATTTGAAAAGTTAGAGATTCACAGTTAAGCCTTGAACAATATAAGTTTGAATTGTGCAGGTACACTTATGGATGGATTTTCTTCTGCCTCTGCTGCCCCAGTGACAGCAAGACCAATCCCTTCTTCTCCTCTGCCTCCTCAGTCTATTCAATGTGAAGATAATGAGGATAAACTTATGATAATAATCCATTTCTGCTTAACAAATAGTAAAATATATTTTATCTCTCTAATGATTTTCTTAATAATATTTTCTTTTATCTAGCTTACTTTAGTCTAAGAATACAGTATATAATACAAATAACATACAAAATATGTGTTAATCGACTGTTTATGTTATTGGCAAGGCTTTCGGTCACCAGGAGATTAAATTAAATTTTGAGGAGTCAAATGTTGTACTCAGATTTTCAGCTGCACAGGGGTTGGCATCTTTAACCCCATATTCAAGGGTCAGTTGTATAGCAAATTTAGTCATTTCTTTATTTTGTAGTCCTCTGAAAAGCTTATGCAAATTTGCTGGAAATCTGGAATCAGTCAAATGTAGAACTCTGTGAGTTACAGGGACTTCTATTTCACATAAAAACACTAACAAAAAGCATAGAAAAAACTTGAAAAAATATAGACCAGAGTAGGAGGAACTACCTATAATTTATTCATTCAAGTATTAATTGACTTGCTTTTGTCATTTTTCCTTCAGTTCTAAACTATCCAATCTCAGTGCTTCATCTTATGAAAAATCCCTTTAATACGAAATATAAGTTTCCAAATCTACTGTTCCTTCTCTATCTTCACTATTATGGTTCTATGGACTCTTAGAACACGCAACACAAGTAACCAGGAATAATTTCCCTCTGACCTTTTTCCCTGTTTTTCTCTCCACATCTCTTACTCTTTGCCCTAAATGTGGATATTGACAAATAAAAACTTAAAGTCGTTATATTTTCTAAGGTTGATTTGAAATTTTCCTAAATTATTTTGTAAGTTCTATGAGAATATATTAAATCTATAAGTAAGTCAATAAAAACACTTCAAAGCACAACCCAGCTAACATTAGCAATCAAAATTCATCATGATGTGCTTGGCACCAAAGATTTTCTTAATGACTTTTCCACTAAGATGACAGGTAAATTAATTGGTATGGACTTTTCTAAAAGGGAGTAGAAGAAGAAGGAAATAGATAAGTATCCTGGATGCTAAAGGAAATCAATAGGCACCAGAAGAGTGCTATAATAACTGTCACGGCTCCTTTCTGGTGTGCCATAAATCTGTTATTTTGTTCTTCCAACCTCACATACTTTAATTATTCTTCTGAGAAAGTATAATTTATAAGTTGACTTCAGAGTTCATTTTGGCTTTTGAATCCTAAATGAGAATTTTATATTAATAACACAATGCGCAATATTATATTACTGCAATATATTCTATCATCTGTGTGCCCCTTCTTCCTCACCCCCAAAGAATTTTTAAAAAAGAAACTAACAATGTGGTCACTCTATAAAAGAAGGGGATATTTTACTGCTTACTTTCAGATGTTCTTGAGGGTGACTCACTTCACTCGAAAATGCAATTTTCCCACTCTTCAACTGCCCCACCTAATGGCAAGAGGTATGAATAGCAGCCATACTCCTGATCCATAGTTGAAGAAATCCAACAATAATTTTTCATATCTGTGCAAAATTGTAGCCTTATGATTGAAACATAGGTATTCCCCCCTCCTCCTCACAGTCCTATACTCCACTACAAATCATCTGACATCAGACAGCGCAAGACAAAACAATCACACATAAAGCAGAGAGCTCATAATCCAACTTAAGTGAAAAGAACATGCATTGTAATTCAAGCACTGCCACTTGCAAGCTTGCAAGCAGCATGATTCAGGCACCATTAAATCTCTCTTTTTAAATTGTTTCCAGTGGCAACCTTCTGTCATTAGAGGTGAAGAATTGTGAAGTTTACTAAGATAACAAAGGCTTAGTACACTCTTTCTGTTTTGCATTAAAGAGAAGACCACAGAAATCACCTACTGTCCTACATTACAGAAGAGGAAACTGAGATGTAATGAGGTAAAATGATTTTCTAGAAATCACATACATCTTTAGTGGCAGAATCCTTGTCCTGCAGAAAGAGGCTAATTCTCCAGATTGCCACATATACCAACGATAAGCATCTATATCTAGCACTATTTTCCGATAATTAAATGATTCCAGTCTTAAAAGTTATGTTATCCCCTTTAATAAGTTATAGGGAAAGGGAGAATGATAATTTTAAAAATTGAAGCCTTAAGTTAGGACACATGAAATCAGAATATATATCTAACAAAATTAAGTACATTATTGTTAAAGAGACTTTGGAAAATACATTTATCCAGCAGGCCCCAAATATAGAAAATTAGTATACTGGGTAAAATTGATAATGCTTTCCAGAGCCCAAGGTTTGTTGTCAATAACTGAAATTAATAATGTTTCTTTAAGATGTTGTCCATACTTCCTCATGTCAACTTAGAATCGACCTCTTTGTGTCTCAGCGGCTGAGTGATCAGATTGCATTATATCTCTAAGGATCTATTTAAAACCTTTTGTCAGGTTTGGCTTTGCTTTGAGAGACTTGCTTTGTTATGTTATTTAGGTTGTTCAGGTTTTTTGTGTGTTTACTTTATTCTTGGTAGTAACATTGGAGCTACAGAATCCCTGTCCCAAATTTATCTATCAATTCTAAAAGGCAGTGTTAATCAAACTGTGGTCCTCGGACCACCTACATCATAATCACCTGGGAAGCTTGTTTAAATGTGGCAATTCCTGGATCCCTTCCCAGACATACTGAAGCAAAGTCTCTTGGAGTAAACTTCAAAAATATGCTTTTTAAGCAATAGTTCCAAATTATTTTAATGCACATTAAATTATAAGACTCACTGCCAGGAAGATTAATAAGATGCTTTCCAACCACAAAGGGCAAAGGAAGAAATAAATTTTCTTTTATCCCAGAAAGCCAAGTACTTGGCACCCTTTTTACCTGGTACCACAGACTGAGTTTGTAGAGCTCCTTAAATTAATGAGAGGTTTCATTAGCAAGATTTTGAATGTTTTGTTCCTAGTCCCTGTCCTGAGAACAAATTACACAGAAACACAAACAGATGGTTTTCAGTTATCTGTTTTTAAAACAATCTAAGTAAATTGAAAAGCACAATGTGTTATTATCAAGTAAACAGCTGCACCAAAAACCTACCAAACTAAAATTCAAGGTTATTTTGGATGAAGGGAAAAGAGGTGTAAGGGTTTAAACATCTCTTTTTAATTGAAAGCCTGTGATAAATTCTGGGTTAGTTGTGTTGTTTCAACTGTTTTGATCAATTACTGTAAAGCATAAGTGTGTTTCCTCTTTCTCTTTCCCATTATTATCATTCTCTCTCTATTTCTTCCATTTCTATCCCTTTTTTCTTACCTATTTATCACTCTATATCTTTAACTCCTAAGAAGTTTCATGAGTCCATTTCAACATATTTTCTTATCGGATAGGTTTAGTTACATGTTATTCACTTCCTCTGAGTAACTTGGTTTCTGGATCAGCCTTTTTCAGCAGTCTTTGCGCTAATGGGAAATGTGGCTTATGTTTATCCAAGTGCAGAGGCATATGTAAGCATGTGGGTCTGATCCCACAGACAAAAAAAAAAAGATGGATGATCCCAAATGATACTATATCTGTTCTCCTCTAATAATTAGAATGTTGTGCTCGTTACATGAGGGACACACAAGTCTCAGCCGTAACAACGCTCTGGAAGTTAGTTAACCATCTTGAGACTTACATATTGGGTATGCCCGTAGCTAGCATTGCCAAGAGCCTATGCTTATTTCTTCCAACCTTTAATATAAGGAGGCCTATTTCTTACCCTTTCCCCCATCCATACCTTGACTTAGCAGGAGAGGGGCAAGATTTGGGAAGGAAATATTGACATAAAATGAAAACAAAGAGAAGAAGACTGATCCACTAGCCTCCAGGTGCCTGCTGCCTTGCTGAAAACCTGGGCACACCACAAAGAAGGAGGTGGTGCTGGAGAGAGTGTCATTTTAGCAGCAACCATTTAATAGAGGCTGATCTATTGGTTGGGGATACTTTTCTAGGTATAAATGTTACAGAAGTTTTGAACGCCACTGTCAGCTTAAACCAGAAACCTCAGGTTCTTGTACCACGGACCAAGAAGATTAAAGAATGCGGACAACAAAAGGATGAGTCAAAGAAAGAGTTTATTAAACAACAAAGCTCTCCAGAGAATGAGCGGGAGCCCAAAATGGGTAATCCGGTGCTAGGAGGTTTTTGTCTTCTTTTTTTTTTTTTTGAGTTGGAGTCTCACTCCGGTGATCCTTCTGCCTCGGCCTTCCAAGTAGCTGGAACCACAGGTGCATGCTACCACGCCCGGCTAATTTTTGATTTATTGTAGAGAAGAAGTCTTGCCAAGTTGCCGGGGCTGGTCTCAACCCGCGGCCTCAGGCAATTCACGCACCTCGGTCTCCCAAAATGCTGGGATTACAAACTGAGCAAATGATCCCGGCCTTTAGTTTTAATCTTATCTTTTCAGGGGGCATGTTCTCTCTTTTACATCTCACCTGCCCCTTCCTGAGACTCCATTCTTATTATTGCCCATGCAGGTCCTTGACCAAAGTTACTCCATCTTAAATATTACCCATGAGTACCACAGAAAAGCCCACTCAGGGGGATAAAAGCTCAATGTCAATACTATGTTAATGATGTTATAATAAGCCATGGTCAAGTTAGGACATTCAGGTAAGCTACTGCACCTGTGTTTAAGCTGCAAAAAGTCCCTTTTAGCAGTACATCCTGGGTTGAAAGTTGTTCTTAACTACATTTTAAGCCAACGATTATATGATGCGGGGTGCAGGGGGCATTCCTGCAGGTGTTAAGTCTCATCGAGACCCTCCCTCTCTGTCTGCCTAGCCAGCTCCTATCTCCTCTATCATTTAAATATATTAACCTCAAAATGCCACAAAGCTGTCTTTAATATATTTTAGTTTCCAGATAGTCATTTAGTTTGTTCTATTAACCTTCTCTTTTGTAATACTTTATTTTTAAAGAAAAACATCACTTAATAAAAATAATTCCTTCCAAACCCAATATGAGGACAAATCAATAAATTAAGGTATCAATGATAAATTTATTCCAAAATTACAAATAGTAATGCTAAATATCAAGTAAAGAAGAAAACTAAGAATGCAGAATATCCAAAATAAACCATTTATTTGTGAGTAATAGGGAAAATATTCAGAGGCACTCTTTAGCACTTAAACCTGGATTAAAAATGAATTTTTTTTTGAAGTCTGAGTGGAATCTGCCATATGCGGTAAAGACCCCAAACCTAGTGAAATCTGAAAGTTAATTATTTTCCTTTTCTTTCCATTCTATTTAAGCAATCAAAAACAAACACTTCTGTGAAAAAGATGGATTGTTTAATTAATGAAGAATAAATGAACAGCGCAGAAACAAGAGGATATCAGTTTGAAAAAATATTTGACTGAATATCTATGTTATTTCTTATATGTAAATGTGTTGATTAGAGAAAGAGTAAAAACACTAAAGTGAAAAAAAATGAAACCAAGCTCATGGAATGATGTAGTCAACATGGAACTTACAGTCAAGGAAAATGTGATGGAAATTTTGGCTCAATTAGATCATGATGGTATTTCTAAAAAAAAAAAAAAAAAAATGTAGGCGAACATAGACTGGTTTTGTTGTGTTTTATAATTGACAGAAAAAATTGTTATGTATTTATTGAATTCCAAATGATGTTTTGTAGTGTGCCACATTGTGAAAAGTTTAAATCCAACTAATTAACATAAGCTTTACCTCACATAGTTATTATTTTTGTGCTGAGAACAATTAATACCCACTCTCCTAGTATTTCTAAAAAATGCAATATATTGTCATTAACTATAGTCACCATACTCAGAAATATATCTCTTAAACTTATTCTTTCTAGCTACCTAAAATTTTGTATCTTTTGATAAATATCGGAACAACTGCTTTTCCCCTCACCCCCTCCACCAATCTCTTCAGCCTCAGATAATCACCATTTTATTCTCTAATTATATGAGATCAATTTTTTTATTAATCACATGAGTGAGATCATGCAGTACTTGTCTTTTGTGCCTCGCATATTTTACTTAACATGAAGTCCTCCAAGTTCATCCATTTTGTTGCAGATGAGATTTTATTTTATTATTATGTTTTGCCTGAATTGTATTTTATTGTGTACATATACCTTTTCTTTATCCATACATCCATTGGTAAGCATGTAAGATGATTCCAATATCTTCATTATTATGAGTAGTGCTGCAATAAACATGGAGTCCAAATACCTCTTTGACATACAGACTTCAATTCTTTTGGATATATTCCCAGGAGTGGGATTACTGGATCATATGGTTGTTCTATTTTTAAGTTTTTGAAGAACCTACATACTGTTTTCCATAATGGCTCTATTAATTTACATTCCTACCAACAGTGTGCAAGGGTGCCCTTTTTTCTACATCCTCACCAACACTTGCAACATATTGGATTTTTTTGGTAGTATCCATTCTAACAGATAATAAAGTGTTATCTCATTGCAGTTTTGGTTTGCATTTTTCTAATGACTGCACACACACACACATACTTGTTGGCTATTTCTGTGTATTTCTTGAGAAATATTTATCTGGAAGTTTTGCCCATTTTTTAATCAAGTTATTTATTTTCTTTCTCTTGACGTATTTGAGTTTCTTATATATTTTGGGCATTAAACCCTTATCAGATGTATATTTTGCCAATATTTTCCCTCATTCTATGGGTGCATCCTCTTCACCATGTTGATTTTTTCCTTTGCAGTGCAGAAGTTTTTTAATTTGATATAATTGCATGTGTCTATTTTTTATTTTGTTGTGTGTGCTTTGAGGTCATATCCAAAAAAACAATTGCTCAGATCAATGTCATAAAGCTTTCCCCCTAATTTTTTTTAGTAGTTTCATAGTTTTGGATCTTACATTTAAGGTTTTAATTCACTTGAGTCCATATTTTGTATATGGTATGAGACAAGGTTCCAATTTCATTTTTCACCCTTTTCCCATTGTGTGTTCTTAGCACCTTTGTCAAAAATCAGTTGGCCATAAATGTGTGGATTTATTTCTGGGCTTTTTAACCTGTTCCATTGATCTATCTGTTTTTGTGCCAATACCATACTGTTTCATGTAATATAGTTTTTAGTATGTTTTGAAGTTAGGTAATGTGATTCCTTTAGCTGTTTCTTTTAGCTCAAGATTGGTTTGGCTATTCAAGTATTTGTGATACTATATGAATTTTAGAACTTTTTTATTTTTATCAAGAATTTCTGGTATTTTAATAGGTATAGCATTGAATCTGTATATCACTTTGAATAGTGTGAACATTCTAACAATATTAATTCTTTTAATTCATGGACATGGAATATCTTTACATTTGTTTGTGTCCTCTGCTTTCATCGGTGTTTTAAACTCTTCCATGTAGAAATTTTTCACCTCCTTGGTTAAATTTTTCCTGAATATTTTATTTTGTGTGGCTTTGTTTCCTTGATTCCTTTTTCAAATAGTTCACTTTTAGTGGATATAAATGCTCCTCATTTTTGTATGTTGATTTTATACCTGCAACTTTACTGAATTCATTTATTAGTTCTCTTAGAACTGTTTTTATTGCATCCTATAGGTTTTGGAATGTCGTGTTTCCAGTTGTTCTTGTTTCAAGGAATTTGTTATTTCCATTTTTAATTTCTTCATTAACTCATTGACTGTTCAGAAGCATGTTGTTTAATTTCTATTTGTATTTATGAATTTTCTGGAGTTCCTACTGTTATTTTATTTCTAGTTTTATAACATTGTAGTCAGAAAAGATGGTTTATGTGATTTCAATCTTCTTAATTTTTTAGCACTTGTTTTGTAGGCTAATATATAATCTGTCCTGAAGAATATCACATGTTCAGTTGAAACAAATGTGTTTTGCAGTTGTTGGATAGAATATACTATATGTTTGTTAGGTCTATTTGTTCCAAAGCATAGTTTGTCTGATGTTTCTTGTTGATTTTCTGTCTGGATGATCCATCTATTGATGAAACTGTGGTATTAAAATCCTTCTTAATGTATTGTAATCTATTTATCTCTTCAGATCTATTAATATTTTCTTTATACATTTAGGTGCTCTGATGTTGGGTCCATATGTATTTAACACTTGTATCCTCTTGTTGAATTTACCACTATATAATGATCTTTCTTTTTCTGTTTTTTTAGTTTCGTACTTAAAGTCAATTTTATCTAAGTATAACTACTCTTGATATCTTTTGGTTTCCATTTGCATGGAATATCTTTTTTCCATCCCTTCCCTTTCATTCTATACATCCTGTAAAGGTGAAATGAGTCTTTTGTAGGTATTATGTAGTTGGATCTTGTTTCATTTTTAAAACAAATAAAATATTTTTAATCTATTCAGCCACACCGTATCTTTTGATTACAGAATTTAATCAATTTATAGTCAAGGTAATTATTTATAGGTAGGGGCTTGCTAATAATATCTTGCTAATTATTTTCTAGTTGCTTTGTAGATCCTTTCTTTTTTCTTCCTCTCTTACTGTCTTTATTTCTAGGTGATTTTCTATACTGGTGTGTTTTGATTTCATGATTTTTGTGTTTTATGTATCTATTATAGGTTTTTGCTTTGTAGTTACCATCAGTCTAGCAGAAAACTATTTTATAGTCATAACAGGTATGCTGTCCATTTTCATTGCTATAAAAAAAAATACCCAAGGCTGGGTAATTTATAGCATTACTTGACTTACAGTTCTGCAGGCTGAACAAGAAGCACAGTGGTGACATCTGCTTCTAGTGTAGCCTCAGGAAACTCACAGTCTTGATGGAAACAAGAGAAAAGGGAGGTGCCAGTTCATTTTAAATTACTAGCTCTCCTGTGAACTAATTGAGTGAGAACTCACTCATCACCACCAAAACAGCACCAAGCCATTCATTAAAGACCTGCTCTCTTGACTCAAACAACTTCTACTAGGCCCCAATCTCCAATATTAGGATTCACATTTCAACATGTGATTTGGAAGGGACAAACATAGTTAATATCAATTTATCTTGTGTTGTAAAAAAAAAAGTACTCTAAACTTTTATTCCACTCCCCCAACACATTTTGAATTTTTAATGTCATCGTTTCCATATTATTATAGTACATGTCCCATAAAATTATTGTAGCTAATACTTTTTTATCAGTTTTGTATTTTAACCTTCATACCAAAGATATAAGTGGTTTACATACCACCATTACAGTATTAGGGGATTCTAAATTTAACTGTATACTTTACCACTAAATTTTATACTTTCAGATGTTTTTGTGTTGTTCATTAGTACCCTTTTCTTTCAGCTTAAAGAACTTCCTTCACCATGTCTTGTAAGACAGTTCTGATGTTGGTAAAATTTTTCAGCTTTTGTTTTCCTGAGAAAGCATTTATTTCTGCAGCTTTTCTGTGTATAGTAATCTTGGTTGGCAGTTCTTTCCCCCTTCAGCACTTTAAATATATCATCCCACTCCCTACTTGTCTATACAGTTTCTGCTGTGAAGTTTGCTGATAGACATATGGAATTATCTTGTATGTTATTTGTTTTTTTCTCTTGCTACTTTCAGGATTCTCTTTGTCTTTGATTTTTAACAGTTTTTAAATAATATATCTTGGTATTATTTGAACTGAATCTGATTGGCAATCTTTGACTTTCCTGTATCTAAATACTTTATCTTTTTCCATGTTTGAATAGTTTTCTGCCTTTATTTCTTTAAATAGACTTTCTAATCCTTTGTTTTTGTCTTCTCCTGCTTGAACAACAGTGACTCAAGCATTTGCTTTTTTGTTGCAGTCCCATAAATTTCATTTCATAGACTTTTTTCATTCCTATTATTTTTCCCTATAACTGCCTATTTTCAAATAACCTGTTTTTGAGTTCACAGATTCTTTCTTCTACTGTTGATGTTCTCTATGTTGTGTTGCATTTTGTTCATTGTATTTTCAACTCTAGGATTTCTGTTTTATTTTTTAAATTACTATTTCCATTTTTCTGTTTCTTGTTCTGACCACTTAGTAATCTACTTATTATTTGAATTGTTTCTGGCTTTTTTCTTAAATGTTCACTTAGCTTCCTTAAAACATTTATTTTGAGTTATTTGTCAGGGTGTTTATACTACCTCTTTAGAGTCAATCATTGACACTTTATTCTATCTATTTGGTGACATAATGTTTCCCTGATTGTTTTTGATCCTTGAGGACATGCATCAATGTCTGCACATTTAAACAAGTACTTATTCCAATCTTGAAAGACTGGCTTTGCCTGGGAATGCTCTTCAGAAGAAATTCTAATCAGACCTTCTGACATGGTCTCTATGCTCAGAACCATTGTACCCACTACAGCATTAGGGGCTGCCCTTAGCCTACAGACTGCCACTGTACACATATGCAGAGCTAAAATGTTGTGGCCGCTGGCACTGGCAAAGTGCTGTGACATGCCTGAAGCCCATGGTTGCTGAGACCTGCCTGCCACTGAGGTTTGTCTGGAGCCCAAAACCATTGTAGTTAGCTGGCAGTGATGCAGACTACAGATTGAGTCTGGCCCTTATAGGCTACAGGTTCTTGTCTGGCAACAAGGCAGGTCTGAAGACTCAGTCCATAATTACAGGCCCTGAATTCAGAGGCTGTTGGGTACCTTCTCATTGCTGGGTTTTACTAGGGCAGGCCTTGTGTTAGGATCCAATATAAAAGTCCTATATTTCCTTCCTTCTCTTAACCCAAATGGATGGTACCTCTTTCCACAGTGTCACCTGGAGTTGGGATATTGGTGATGTGGTTAATGTAAAACTGTCCTTCCTATCCTTTTAAATTAACCTTTTATTATTATGATATAAACAGGTACAGTGATCTCTCAGCCGGTTTCTCTAGCTCTTATGAAGGTATTACCATGTGTGAATAGCTACTCATATTGATGTTTCTGTAGGGAGGATAATTTCTGGAGAGTCCTATATTCTGCCATTTTGCTCCTCCCTCTGGACCAGAATCCATTAACTATTTAATATAACTCTGGGTCACAATCTATTTGTTAACTGAGGGAGTCACAGGATAGTTCACAGGACTTTTATTCCAGAAGATTATGCAATCAGGTTCAAAGCCCTAGGACATATTTTATCTATTTCAGGTTACAAACTACCCTGTATATCAAGGTTGACTGGCAGTGATTAAAATAGAGTGTGGACAAAGCCAAGCAATTGCCAAAAACCCGAAAGAGCTACCAATATTTACCAAAGTTAAAAGTAAAACCTTGTCAAGAAGAATGTTATCCTGCTGGTGGTTTAGAACAGATTTTCCACTTGGCAAAGTAATTTTAAGAGGAAGAATGACAACTTAGTTTTTCCAATTCCATCATCCCTATGTTTTCCAATCTTTCACTGAAAAGAATTTACTCTTTTTAACCAACCATTCCTTCCTAGGCTCCACTCTCCCTCACAAGACATTATGGATCTTTACACTGTCCTCTCTTCTATGAACTCTCTTCTGAGTAGGCAACTGCATGGTCACATATATGTATATAGCTGTCCCTTGGTATCCAGGAAGGACTGATTTTAGAACTTCTGGTGAATACCAAAATTCATGAATGTTCATGTATCTGATACAAAATGGCACAGAATTTTCATATCACCTGCACATGCCCTCTCTTATATTTTAAATCATCTCCAGATTACTTATAATATCTAATATAATATAAATATTGTATTTATTAGGGAATAATAACAAAAAGTCTATATATGTTTAAATCAGATACAACTTTTTTCAAATATTTTTGATCCACAGTTGGTTAAATCCACAGATTCAGAACCCACACATATGAAGGGCCAACTACCTATGTACAGGTATGTGTTAGTGTTTATTTACTAATATGACTGTACCTTGTGCAACATGATGGCTGAAAAGAAGAAAAATGAAGGACAGAATGCAATAGTTTCTCAGTACACCCCTACAGCTTTTGCTGTTTTGCTTGTTATTACCACTGAATATGCCTTCTTTTTCTCTTCTATAAGATAATCTATCAGAATATGGATAAAACAGCTCACCATGGGGAACTATTAACTTTCAAAAACTATTTCAAGTAGCTACCCTCACAGCATAAAGTGCATTTGCAAAGAAATGAATTTGTTTGTAAAGTTTGAGAAGGAAAGGGAAACTATAAGAACGCCAAAAAATATGGGTAAAATCATCCACAATCTTGGAGTAGAAAATCCTTGCTAAGCAGAATGCAAAAACAAGAAAGCTATAAAGAAAAAGATCGATTACATTTTTATAACAAGTAAAATGTATCTTTAGTGTATTTTTTAACTTTTCATAGATTTGTTCAATATTTAGGAATTTCTAAAATATTTTAAATGAATTAGCTCAAATTTTTCAACTAAAATATTTAATTACCATCCTAATCCAACCTCTTCCCACACAAGGAATTCTTTGCTTTAAATCTATATATATGATATAATTCATTGCTACTATAGAATGAAGAAAGAGAAAAGCTGGATTAAGGCAAGATATTTTAAAATGAGACTGTTTAAACTCCATCTTATTTGAGTCATTTATTAATCCAAAGTCAGTTAGCAATGATATATTGCTTTCGTTAAGTCTCCACTAGATCAGTAATACTTATGTTGAGTGAGATATAAACATAAAACATTTCAAATCCAAATAAAACTGTCTTAGAATCCCATTTACCCCAGTTTCCCTGTACTACAGCAGAGACAGATTGTGAAGAAATTGAGAGAATACAGTCACAAAAATAAAACAGGTAATTTCATTAACTTTAATTCCTCTTGATTTTAGTATAAGTTCATATCACTTAATTTTTTGTGTACCTGAAAATTATGGTTGGTTTGCACTACCCTACATGAAAGTCTAAGAAACTCAATTCATATTAGTTTCGTGGAAAACTGCTTACAGTTTTCACTCTATCTTCTGCTCTTCTCTCTTTTGCTACCATTTTTACCTTATAGATTACACTGACTCTGATTTTTTTCAGCATCTAATCTTGGTTAAATGTCTTAAAATAATTTTTATTTTCAGATGAGAAAAAAGAAACCTAGCATATTTTTTAACCACTATGAGTAAGATGGTGCTGTGTTAGATAATTTAATATGCCTTATCTTATTTAGTTTTCATAACAGTCCTATGATGTAGTTATTATCAACTATTTTATTTTAGATGATTCAAATAAGGCTCAACGTAGTGATGTAATTGCTAGTAATTGATAACCTAACCTTTGAACACTGGTCTATGTAATTTCTAGAATAGAGAGTAAAAGGGAACAACAGAAAAAAAAAAAAAAAGAGGCAGAGTGAGCAGATCTCAGGGTTAGAATTTTAAAATCTTCAGCTCAAATGCCTTCTCCATTACCTGATAAAAATGTTTCCTTATCTTTAAAAAAGATAATAACACAGCCTAATGTACAAGGTTGTTATGAGTCGCAGATAAGGTAATGTTTGTGAAAATCACTTGTAAACTGAAAAGCATCATACTTTTTGGAGAAACTATCATAATGAATTCTCTGTACACAAGCGCACGTGTGTGTGTGTGTGCGCGCGTGCGCACACACACACACACACATAAATACTTGATAAGAGAATTGCAGTGCTTAAAAAAACCATGGAGAAAAACACAGATGATGGTATAGATGGTATATAATGACATAATAGGGGAGACAATAGAAGAGAACATCTTACTAAATTACAATAAACTGTTGATGCAATTCTGATAATACAGCTATCTCTGACTCTTTACCTTCTAGAACAGATGATAAAAATGATAAAACATCTAGTTGTTTAATTTTAAAGAGGAGAACAAAAATAGGAAAGCTTAAGTGAAAACAAACAGCCATGAAAGCTATCAGAAAGTTTAATAATCTAACCAGGGAAATATTTTCAAGGTTTGTAATCAAAATATGTACGTGGTGGGTCATAATTGCTGAAATAAAGAAATTATTTTCTAGATGTTTCAAAATCACCTTACCTTTAGAAGATAAACTACAGTGGAATTTTTGTCAAATAACAGTTTATCTATCAAAGATGGAGTAGACACTGTCATTTATTGATGTATACATCAGCTGGACCGAAAAGTTAAGTAAAAGTAGCATACACAAATCAAACTTTTGTTGCTCCTTTGTAAATGCAAGGCCACAAACAATACAAGAAGATTGCAATTGTTTTTAGAGAGAGGAACGAAAACACTCTGTTTCTAGGTAGATATAGTTACTTCTTTAAACTATCATGTGCAGAATATACACAGACAGAGACAATCTTTACAGAGAAGGAACATTGGTGAAGATTGTTATGGGTTTTCAGAATTACTAAGATGTAATTACTATATTACTTCGACTGAAGTGAAAGAGATAAACTGAAAATTGGTCATGGAAATAGTGAAAACTCAGTTTACATAAAATATAAAACTTAAATCAGAGAAATGTTTTGATCTGGCATAGAAGACTTAACACATCCAAGGACAGATAGAATAAATGCTATTCTGAAACTCTCATGCGCTTTACAAATCTCTTTTCCAGAAAGGATAAACACCTATCTCACCAAGTAAATCCACTGAAATCTGAATGACCATCCTCTAATTAGAAATGAAGCATTTGGGGAAACATGTTCAAAAGGTCATAAGGCCTGCATAGTCAATTATTTTGGAGAAATCAACATTTGCATAGGTACTATCTTATAATCTATTTAAGGTTATAAGAAGGAATTGAATATCTTTCATACCCACATTCAGAGAGGAAGTCTAAATTTTACTTTTGAGCAAAACGCTCACATATACTAACTTTAAAGCTTAAAAATATATCGATGATTTACTTTTATTATTAAAATCTACATAAAAGTTTAGAGCTCTTTCTCTTATTGTACAATATTATTTCAAATATATGTGTTTCAGGTATTTTAGGCATGAGTATCACTTTTTTTATGTACCTTAGTTTTCATCCATCAAATAGTGATAAGAAAAGTATCATAGACTAGTTACATAGAATATAACAATTAGTTATATTCTAGACAAATATTAGTGTCATAGACTAGACACTAGTAAACTTTTAAGGCCCCTATCCTCTCTGATGTATCTAAAGTAATAAGCACTTATGCTGTTGTTGTTGCTGCTGTTGTTACTTTCCTTCTTCGAGTTTAAGAGGATGAAGATGTTTCTTCTTTTCAATACTTCCCATTCCACCAATGCTCTGGGGATCACTTTATTTTTCCTTCTTAGGCCGTGTATCATTAAAATATATCACAATAGTGAGAGTTACTGCTAGGAGGATTAAATGAAATGAGTCAACATATACAAGATATTGGCATTTAGTAGGCACTCAGTAAATTTGATCACAAAATACTATATCGACAAAATATGTCATAAAATAATTTGAAATAGCACAGCCTTATGCCAAGTATTCCAATGCATGTGCGCACACACACACACCCCTGAGTATACATAGGCATATGAGGGTACTGTATGAGAGTATGACGGGAAACTTAAATAAGGGTGAAATTACATTTTCTCCTTGAGGTACAGGCTTCCCCTGCTAGATAAGTGTCCTAGGAACCTGTCGGCATCAGTGTTTCAGCTAGGGTTGTTGTGAGAGGCTGTGTCAATTTCAGCTTTTTTTTTTCTTAGTTGAAGTCTCACTCTTGTTGCCCAGGCTGGAGTGCAGTAGCACACTCACGGTCACTCAGTGTCAACCTGCTGGGCTCCGGTGGTCCTTCTGCCTCAGCCTTTCACGTAGCTGGAACTACAGGCTTGCACTACCACAACTGATTCTTTTTTTTTTTGTAGAGACAAGGTCACACCATGTTGCCCAGGCTGGTCTCGAATCCACCAGCTCAGGCAATCCTCTTGCCTCAGCCTCACAAAGTGCTGAGATGACAAGCTTGAGCCACCATGCCTGGCACCCCCCCCTTTTTTTTCTGAGATTCCTTCAACACATTTGCCCATTTCATGACAGGTGACTTGTGAGTGCACCTGCCGACACCATGCCTAGTGTTCAGCAGTTTTTGACCAAAACAGCATAACCTCTATGTATGCCCCATCCTCCCTATTCACCAGATCTCACCCCTGAGTGACATTTTTTTGTTTCCCCAAATGAAAAAAGTTCTCAAAGAGAAACATTTTGCCAATGGGGAAGAGATGAAACAAAAAAGGCAGAAGCACTAAAAGGCATCAAAACTGATGAGCTCAAAAACTGGTTTGTGCAATGGAAAAAGCATCTCGATAGGTGTATTGCATCAAACAGAGAGTACTTTGAAGGTGATTGAAGTTTAAACATGTAAGAATAAATACACAATTTAAAATAAATAAATTTTGAGGGGTTTGGGGGTGCATATTAATTTGGAGATATCAGAGAGGAGAGGAGCCTAAAACATTCACTCTGAGAACAAGTTTACTTCATATTTTAAGTATATTCTTACTGGGTATGAAATTCTGGGTTAACAGATGCTCAGATGCTGTTGTTGCCCCTCCCTACCCCCATCCCAGTACTTTAAAGATGTCACTACTTTGTATTCTTGTTTGCATAGTTTCAGTGGAGAAATTTGCTGTAACTCTTATCCTTAATTTTCTATAGGTAATTTATGCCTGCCACCCCTCTCCCCCTCATATACTCCCCCATCCTGGCTTCCTTTAAGAGTTTATTTTTCTCTGATTTTTAACAATTTGAATATGGTGTGTGTGTGTCTTTATTATTACCTTTTTTAAAGCACGATTTACTGAGAGGACAGAAAAGCTCCCAGAGTGGGAGGGGACCAAAGGGGTTGCCCTGTGTGTATTTGTTTTTGTATGTTGCTTGGAGTTTTTGAGTCTGTGATTTGGTGCCTGTGATTAATTTTGGAAAATTTTCAGATTTTCTTTTTTTTAGAGATGGGGTCTTGTTTTGTTGACCAGGCTGGTCTCAAAGCCCTGGGTTCACACAATCTTCCTGCCTCAGCTTCCCTAAGTGCTGGGAATACAGGCATGAGCCACTTTTCCCACCTTTTCAACCACTATTTCTTCAGCCATTTCTTTTGTTACTTTCTCTCTATATTCTCCTTTTGTCATCTTCATTATGAATACATTATTCATTTCATATTGTACCACAGCTCTTAGATGATCTGTTATTTTTTATCTTTCTGTTTTATTTCAATTATTTTTTCTCTTTGTATTCTAGTTTGAGTAATTTCTATTGACATCCTCTAGTATACTGATTCTTCCCTTTAGCTGTGACAAGCCTATTTCATTATAATATTTCTGTCTGAGTTTTTAATAAATGCATTTCCATTTTATTTTTCTTACACTTTCCACATTTCCACAGAGATTGCCTATCTGATCTCATATGTTGTCAACATTTTCCATTAGTCCCTTTAACATATAAATCATAGTTACTTTAAATTCCTTGTCTAATAATTCCAACATTTGTCCCATATACGGGATGGTTGTGTATATTTTCTCTTTAGAGTGCTTTCTCTTGCCTCTTCATCTGCCTCATAATTTACTGAAAGTTGGACATCTTGTGTAAGACAGTAGATACTGAAATAAAAACTTTTTGTGCTTAAATATGGGAAATGTGGGGAGGGCTAGGTCTTTAGCATGAGAATTTCAATTACTCTAGTTAGGAATTGGGCTGGATTTCTAGTTTATTATTGCAATTCTTAACCACACTATACCCTAGGCTTTAAATTTCTTTAATGGTAACTTGTGCCTAGGTTGTGAAATGGCTTGCCAGTGGTTATTTTTTATTATCTACTTCTCCTTTAGCGTTGAGTCCTCTTTTGGTATTGAGCCTCACAGAGAATTTGTCTCTTGTTTTTCTTACAATCATAGTCCACTATTGCTTTTACTCAATGCTTGTTAGGCTATTGGTAGGGGTCAAGGAGGAAGGGCATTCCTTGATGTTCTGATTAAGCACCAGTCTTGGATAGGCAAGTGTCTTTGGGTATCAGAAATATGATGTGCACTTAATTATTGCTCCAATCCCTCCTCCAACTGGAATGCTAATCCTAGCACATATTTCTACCCCACTCATAGGAATAGAGCTTTGCTTTTCCTGTTCCTCTTACCATCACCATTCTTTCTCCCTCCAACCACCAACAATAAGTTTCCTCCAGTTTCCTAAGACAACAGTTCTTGTTGCTGTTCTCTTAACCTATTAATTCTTTTAGTCCACTGGAGATACGGGTCTGGTTTTGACAACGACTGCCTTTCTCCCCAGTCTTCTTTGTGAGTGCCTTGTGGAGTCTGTGAAGAAAAAAGGCTGCTACAGTATATACCCGCTATATCCCCAGCCTCCAGTGTGTCCATAGTTCGTACTAGTTCATATTCAGCCTTTAACAATTCATCAAAATATCCAGCTGAATCATCTTACGGGTTTATGTGACATCTGGTGGCATCTGCCTCCCCAAAATAAGTGATGTTATCCTCTTTCTCCTTGAAGGTACCTATGTCTCCCCAGATTTTTTGGTTGGTTGGTTGTCTTATAACCTCAATCTGCAGGTGGATTATTTTGAAAGTTGCGAATGTACAGTTTGTTCAACTTTTTTCTTACAGTAAGGGTGGGAAAGACACTTTGAAGCTCTCTGCATCTGATCTTTAACCAGAAGCTAGATAGTTCACTCTGAAATTTCTCAATATACTAAAATTAAGAAGATGAAGTCATCTGCTGGGTGTAATGGAAATGATAAGGGTTTGTTGAGAATGGCAGTTGTTTGGATTCATTGATAATTCTGTGCCTTTAAATATTTGTGTTGAAATGAGTATGCTCTTGGCTGAGAGCTAACCACAATATTTTCTAAACTCTTAATGGAAAAATCCGTAAGTGGGGAAAAGGAAAAGGAAGTGTTCCTCTAAAAGAAAAGTTTTATTTTGTTTTTCTGACTCTGAGGAAAGGTTGATCCTTTGGTTTGGCAAAGGCCAGGTTAAGTTCCTTGTCTGGAATATGAACGTTCCAGTCTAAATTGCTCTATATGATACTATTAAGGAGTTTTTATTGTAGTAAGAGTTGTATCTTTGAAAATTATTATGTCTACTTGAACATGGAGTGAGAGGTTTCTCCTGGGTCTTTTGGAATGAAGACTCTGAACATCAAGTAGGATACATGAGAAAAGGCATTTCACATGGGAAGATAAGCAAATCAACATGGAGGTAGGTCAGTTACTGAGGAGACAGGACATGGTAGTAGGTTTCTCCCGTAATGCCAGGAATAATAATTTCTTATATTCGATCTTTAGGGTTTTCTTTCTACACTATGGTTTTCTTCCATTATGTCCAGGACTCAGTAATGTTCGGTAGCATATTATAGCCTGGAATTGGTTCTAATTCAGGGAAGTGAAGGAGGAACCACATTGCCCACACTTAGCACAACAGTTCAGAGGTCTCTGTGTTAATAGAAAAAAAGATAGGCTTGATGCAATCACAGGTGAACCACAGGGGTCAAATGGTGGTTATCAACAGAAAGCTGGTCAAGGTTGCTGAATATAAAGTAAAATATCTCAAGTTCCTTCAAAGCACAACTACTCAAAATATTAAAGTCCTTACCAGCAATATGTACAGGTAAAGTAAGAGGGATAATGTTTAAAACAGCAACACATTTTTAAAAATTCTTCTAATTCTTGGTAAAATGAGGATATTTCAATCCCAGCCATTCTTAGAGGCAATAAATATCCAACAAACAAAGGCAGTAATTTTGCATAGTAGGCAGAGATTCAATAAACTCAATTAATTAATCAAGATTCTGTTTATACTTTGGGTGGAAAGGATAGTCATTTGTTAGGTTAAGAAGAACCTATACTTTGACTGCAAGTGTTATAATGTGAAAACTCGTTATTGAGCCTGTTCTGAAAAATACACGATCTTGGATATATTCAGTCCCGGCCTTAGAGTTAAAAGAAATATTCTTATTTGTTTAGTCTACTCACCTTATTTTACACATGTGTAAAATAGAAACAAGCAGGCAATTTACCGAATGTATTAGTAAGAACTTGTGAAATTAAGGCACAGGATAATTTAGTGAATTATGTGTACTACTCTAATAAAAGTAGATAATCTTAGTTTTGAACAAACAGATGTCAATTAACATATTTGTTAATCTTCCTCATGAATGTCTACATATACACATATTATACACACATTTATAAACAATAGTATGACGTTAAAAATTATAAACTAAAACATTCAAATTTTTATGATTAATAGTATGCATTAACAATACAGACTTAAAGAACCATAAAGACTTGATCAGATTGTGGAAAGAGCTTGATATAAGGCCATCTCATAATTTTCTCAAAAAATACTCTCTCAATGCTAGAAGATCCTTTAAAAAGTTTTAACTTACATCTATTCTGAGTCATTTTTGCCAAAACCTAATTCCTTTTTTGTTGTTATTTGTTCTTCCTTCTTGCATTAAGAGGTTTTCAGCACTGTTTTAGGAAATCAAAACATAAAAATGCTTTCTGAATAAATAACACTATCTATTCAAGGATATAATCTTTGACTACTCTGCCAATTATTTCATTTATTTTGGGTGAGGAAATACAAGTTCTGAATGTTTCTGAGCAAATGTCTAGGTCTCTCTTGATATGTTAAAATGGAAAACTGATACCATATAAAAGCCTCTTATAGAAAGATAAAAGATGAACATTTAATAAGATTTTAGAATGCATGCAATAAGAAGAGATGAGGATCTCTAAAGCTTGTTTTTCTTGTTTTAAGTGAATTTGTAGAAAAACTGCTTTTGTTATGGCACTGTGGTGTTATCATTTGTTTTCAGTAGTTTAATACATTTGGCTAAAAGTCAATCTGTTTAAGTAAGCCACATTCTCTGCAAAGCTTAAATCCCAACTTAGAAGTGAATTGGTGATGTGTTAATTCTCTGAACTCCTGGGATATCATTTGTTTTGAAGCTCCATGGGATATAACTGCTATAGTTTGGTCAAGAAGTTGGTGAAGGCTTTAAAAATATTGTTGACTAGATTAAATTTGGGATATTTGGGGCTATAAGCATAGCCATATCCTTAATACAGAAGCAATATTGCCAGAACAGAAGTCCAGACTGCCACAGGAAGGATAGGGTTAGGGAAAGAATATGACCATAAAAGCATTATAAACTAAATGTCTTAACTAAAAGTCTAATGCTGTAAATGAGGTTGTATCCCTACCTCCATGTTTGTGGCATATGACACAACCTGGATGATGGAAAGAACTGGAAAACAGGGTCAGGTGGCTCTAATTACATAGTGATCAACCATCTTGACTTTGACATCATGACTTTTAATTTGCACAGCTTGGGGAAAACTTGTGAACTGACAAGGTGACCTTTCTCAACAGTAAAGGCAAAGCTATTTTGTTGTTGTTAATTTGTTTATTGAATCAATTTCATTTTTAAAAATCTGTAAGACTTAAAGGATTTGGTGCAGAAGTATACGAGACTTAGTTGTATCATATACCTTTTTTTATTGTTGCTTGTTTGGTGGCTTATTTGGGTTTTCGTTTGTTTGCTTTTACTTTGCAATGTGCTTTCAGTACTGTTTTCTCATTTTACCCTTGAAACAATCATACTAGATATTGGGAGCATTTCATGATTAATCTAATTATTTATGGCTCTTTTACCCCCTACTTCCTCCACCAAGACATAGACACACAGATGCAAATCCAGGACTATAACTTAGGACATCAGGGACCATTCCTGCTCTGCCCTTGAAAGCACTGATCATGGGAAACAATGTAAACATACTAGTAATTTTAACTGAAGTCATTTTTTCTAGACTTCAAGACATTTGTTTATTGGTGGCCATTTTAACAGTAAAAAAAAGCTAATCTAAACTTAAAAATAGACCATTGAGTGTTAAAAATAAGAAGTCATGATAAGTAAACTTTTTCTGAAGTGAAATACTACTGACATAAAACTCCACCAAATTATTATGCTTTTCTTCAAAATGTTACCTTGTTATAGAGAGATACTGGCTATAAGAATAATTTTTTAATATCCCTCATCAATTCAATAAGATTCTTCTCCATTTTTATGTATCTTTGGTGTTTACACTGTTAAGTACAATATATGCAATTATTTCTTGTACATAATCATTTGAAATCCAACTCTAACTTGAAATTTTCCAAAAACGAAATAGCAAAAACATCACAATATCAAAAATAGTGAAGGTTTTTCTAAGATGACAGTTTAATAATTGGCTTTGGTCACTAAAACAGTCATGTGACATGTGACTGATTTCAGAGCAAATGGTTGCTGATCAGTCCCTATTCTGTCAGACCTTTCTTGTCCTACTGACATTCATTTATACTCTTGGCTATTCTTATACTATTGTTGATTATCTGAGAAAAATTCTTTTTTAACTGCTCTGAAATGATCTATGTTTCTGCAACAATGAGCATAATTGACAATTATGGCACATTATTCCCAGCTCAAAATATCTTTACTAAACAGGATAACCACAATGTGATGAAGTGCAGTACATAGAGATTTGAGAGAGACAGACTTTCAGTCTCCCTGTGAAGAAGAATTAAAGATTAAAATAACATAGACTTGAGTAATCAGGGGTAGAGTGACAGGGTAGTGACATAATTTCAATAAACTATAAAAATTTAGTCGTGAAACATGCTCTATGAGTATAAAGAGGACAAGTATCTTATTCAGAGTAGACACCCAGAGCCTAGCACACAGTAGTTATTCAGTAAATATTTTTAGAATTTTGTAAGAAAAAGCACAAGCTGAAAGGAGATATAATGACCAAAGGAGTAAAATCTCTAAAACTACAAGTTCTCTTTTCAGTCTGTTGCTAATAGAGACACAAGTAAGAATATTATTTTATTTTTCCTTTGTACTTTATGCTTTTCACTGCATCTTTACCTATGCATCTCCCCTGACCTTGTTTGGACTCCACTGAGTTTTACAAGTGAAAAATCAAGTTGCTACATATTTCGTTTTATCAGGCTTCTAAGCTGTGACAGCTTTGTCAATCTTGTAGTTTAGGTGGTGATGAAAATAGCAGAGAAAATAAGGTTCATCTAGGAAAGAATTATTTTTACTTTAACCATACAAACCAAAAATAGCCTATTTTACAGGGTAATTGTGAGGAATAATAAATGCAGATAGCTCTAAAGTACCATAACAAAATGTATTATCCTTTCTAAATTTCTTTTTGGCTTTTCTCTCAGGCAGACACTGAAATGCAGATGAAATGACATAAATTATTCACCCTGGGTCATTAGGTGAAGGACTGCTTCTAAAAACTCAGCAATATAAAGGTATAACTGGAAAAAAAACTTATCTTTTTTAGGAATAAGATAAATTTCATGTACAAACTTTGGACAATATTTATAAAATCTTATGTGAAAAGAAGCAATTCTAGGGAGACTGCTGGGAATATTTCACCAGATGGGCTGCTAGCTCCCAGATTCAAAACTGACATCCTATTTAGGTGGTCTTTAAATTCAATATGCAAAGAATTTGCCAGATATCCTGTACCCTCCAAACAGCTAGCCCTTGCTTCCAGTTTTGAACACTAAACAACCATTGTATCAAAAAAGAACAGGGAACATCAATTAAAGACATCTGGTGAGTGACAAATTTATCCAAATGTGGAACATCCAAAAGAATCCTAAGTCAAATAGAGGGCAATTTCATCAAGAAAATTAACAAATCCAATTGAGCAAATGATATCTTGAATCTCTCCAAACTAGTAGGAAGAAAATTATTCAGTGTATTGGAAAATTTAGAATTTAATGTAAAAGACTACAGATATTTTTTAATTCAATACACAAGAGAACTTATTAATGAAGAATTACAATTTATCTCATTCTCTAGATGAAAAAATTTATAAAAATTCATGAGTTTGGAGAATAACACCAGAGATATTATATTAAAAAGATACTTTAAAATGTTTAATAAGGGGGATAGGAGGGTGGAAATGTTTAATAACCCCTGATTTTGAAATACACTGTTCCTAAGGAAATTTTTATTACCTGTCTTTTTGTCTGTACTTCTTTTCCTCTCCTGATTAACCAAAAAACAGTGAGGCAGTAGGCATGAGTAGAGGAAATGTGGGTGGCTCAGTAATCAGGTCTGAAATTTATAAATCTCTGAAAAGTTAGTGCAGCTGGAAAACCCACTGATAGGACTAGATACTTCAGAGACCAGTGCCATTGGATTAGATATTTAGAACAAATAATAAGTAAGAACAGTAAAGGAAAAGAAAAACAGTTTTCAGTAAAATAGAAATTAGTCCCTAGATCTATGAAGAGATTATTAGATCTTAAAAAATCAAGAGACTTCCTAAAGTAAAATATAGAAAACAAGAGATGAAGAGAAAGATGTTACCAGATCCTTTTCAGTGTTATCAGATTAAGAGAATATGCTGATTCCAAAATATTGGTCACCATCCTTTAATCTTAAATATCATAGTCACTAACATCATCTCTTTAAGAATATCAAATCCTCTGTTATGGACTGAATGTTTGTATTCACCCAAAATACACATGTTGAACCCTAACCCCCAATATGAGAATATTTGGAGGTGGGAACTTGGGAGGTAATTAGGGTAAAATGAGTTCATGAAGGTGGGGTCTTTGTGAAAGGATTAGGAACTTTCTCAGAAGAGACGTCAGAGACCTTATGCTCTTTCTCTGCTATGTGAGGACCGAGTGAGAAGGTGACTGCAAACCATCAGCAAGTCAAGAACAGAGCCTTTACCAGGAACTGAATTGTTTGGCATCTTGGTCTTGGGGACTTCCCAGACTGAAGAACTGTGATAAAATACATTTCTTTTTAAGCCATCTAGTCTATGGTATTTTTGTTATGGTAGCCCAACCTAACTAATACTCTCTTTGCCCCAATATCTGATTTTATATTTATTTCTTAACTGGTCTTCAATTTATGCATGAGCACATCACGATTTAGGATCATAGAAACTCATAACTGGTAGGAACAGATCTCTTGTCTAATTTAACCACCCACCTTATTCCTGAATCTTCTAAATAAGATGGAATTGACTAAATGGTCTTGCAAGATAGCTAGAATCCCTTTCACGAGGGAAACTTACTAAGGTGATTGCTTAAAGATGTTCTTTTTTTTCTATCTCTTTTATATGTCTTAAATTTTCATAGCGAAAGATACAAGACCTACAGAGAGGCATGTAGAGGAACAGAGACTGCTTTAACATTTAGAACACTCTTTGGATTTTCAAATGTCATAATGCCAAAGAAAAACATTGTCAGATTCTAAATAGAATTAATTTTTTTTAACCTTTCTTCATCAAAAACAGGAAATACCTACTTCCAAGTGTACAGTTTTGGATTCTATTATGGCAAAGACTTTAGTGTTGGGGAGTGACATGGCTTAGACCAGTGCAAAATAAACTTTTGAAGCCCTAAAGTGACAATTTCTGACTAGGTAAAAATTCAAGCGCTTTTCTCTGACAAACAGTAACTCCTGCTTAGAGTCATTTAATTAAATGGAAACACTTTATGCCAGTGGATTTTCAAGAAGCTAGGAAGCAATGAAATGAGAGCTCTACTGTTTATATTTGGACAAATGTAGGCAACTCAGCTTCTCTTAATCTGGGAAGCTTGAGCTTTTTCACCAAGATGAAAATTTTTGCATTAAACAAATACAAACAGGAAATCTCCTAGCATCATTAAGTACTTGCAGTTACTTAAAGTCACGACTTAATCATTTGCTTTTAGGATGTTCCATCCAAGAACAGGAAATGTTTAATGATATAGTTATAATTATCCAAAATATTCTCCCTTTTGCCTTTAGATATTTTTTCATATCACATGGCTCTGCAATTCAATAAAAGAAGGAAGTATATGAATAGTTTGCTTTCATATTTAATTTGCAATAAGAAAACTCTGAAACACAAAGATGTGTTCGCAATTTGATAATCTGTATGCAGGTAACCTCTTGTTTCAGTGAGCAACTTTGTATGATGATAAAAGCAATAATCCATACAAACAAACACCAACCAGTAAGATAAATGAATTTAAACATTTCTTCAGAGTATGTTGAATTTGCTTAGTTGGTTATTAAACACAGTATTCAGTAAAATTAAAAAAGGGACATACCTCTCAGTATATCTTCATTTTTTTAAGAAAACCCATTGGGCATATTATACTTTCCACGTACTCATTCCTCACCCTTAAAAGCTGAATGGTAATTCTATAGAAAGAATGAAAGATGGCCTTTGGCCATCACAATAGAATCACTGGTTGTAACACAAAGCATCCCCATACTAGAGAAATGTGTTTGCATTTGTGGTTTTTCTGATGCCTTCAAATGAATGTTCCTACGTCACAACTACATCTGTTTGGATGCCTTTCCTCCCTTGGGTTAAATGAACAAAGGGACATTTTCTTAGAGCTCATCTGATGGAAATTAAGTCTGCTTTCATCCTTGCCTTGTGTAGCTTTCTTCGAGTTGCTCTATTTGCGTATGCTTTCTTTCATAAGCTAATAGAAATCTAAAAATTATCATGAACTTGGTAACTTAAAACATTAAGTAATTAGAAAAAAGGCTTAACCTTCAGCAGGGTCCTGAGAATGTTCGCTTAAAAATGTTTAAAAGGAAAATTAAAAAGAGAGATGAGAGACATGCGCCAGGGGAGAAAACTCATGGAAGGAATGAACTTTCAGAATGTAACCAATTGACATAATAAGATAAGTTTAATTTGTGCTTTTGGACTTGCCCAGAAAGTTTTATATTCAAGGCATACATTTCTTCAGTTTCAGCTTTCAATCATTTACTTCCTGCAGGCATTCAAAAATCAGTGTGTTCAATATCATGCCTGTAGGCTTATATGAAAGAATGGTAAGGCATATCAACTGGCTGAAAGAGAATTTTCATCAAATGCCAACCAGGCCACGCAGATGAACAAGTCTGCATTTGTCAGCAAACTGGCATATACTCAGAAAAACGAAAGTTAACTGAAGGTTTTCCATCAGTCTAATCATGATAAAACAATATTAAAATCCAAAGTAAACAGTAAAAAGCTACATGTACATATGTTTAGAAAATAAATTAAAACAAAAAGTACTTACACTTTTGCTCCGAGAAAGCAAATCACAGGTATTTCTTTTCATTGTGGTATTTTACGTAATCCAAACAGGCACTAGTTTTTCCAGCGTCAGTGCTCTCACTGCAACAATTATCCACTCAAAAGCCAACTGGAATGCTGAAAAGGAAGGCAAGGAAATGTTTAATCAAGTATATGATTAACACGTGCACTTTGAAATGCTGTCTTAGGCTAGAGACAATAATTCTTAAATAATTCATCAGAATAGGCTAAAATGGTGCTGTGTTTAAAGCAATAAAAGTACACACAAGCAACATTTCCAAAACAACTTTTGTTAAATGTAAGTTAGAGATTTCAAGCACCATCTGTTTTCCATTAAATATTCAAGTCTACGTTTTTAGTGACTGAAAGAAATAGGTATGGTAGCCATAACCTAAAATTACATGCATGAAATGAGGATTTGTGCATGTACTGATTTTGGCTGGGACAGCTAGGGACCCCTCAATTTTTCACTATAGGTAGTCATGTCCATTAGTGGAGGAATCTTACTTGCATCTGAAGAGCCCTCTGAGCACTGCATTATTGCCTCTTGTTTGATTAGCAATAATCCACAGTACATTGAAGCCAACCTAGTGACTTTTCAGTAAACACAGAGAATTTTCTACCACTTTAGTTCAAAGAGGTTGTAAGGAATGTGTGAGAGAAGTTGAGAGCAAATCGTGTACCTATAACAGTTAAGCAATAACTGTTATTTCAAAGAATATTCCAGAGTAATTGCCATTTGAATGACACTGATAGCCTCATTACCTAACTAACCTTCACTTCCCACTAGACACTAGGAAGGAGAGTCTCTGTTTTGAGTTTCAAGAAAAGAGCAAGTCAAACAGCCATAAGGGTTGTGTTCATTTCTAATATTCTGCTACATCTGGACATAACTTGCATATGCATAAAGTATATTTGCAAGTGGGCTGAAGTACCTTTTGGGAAAGAACTTACCCTCAGGGAAAAGGGATAAGGCAAAAAAGTTTGACCAAACACAAAAACACTGACATTATAGGTATAGGCTGATATTGTAGGCATAGACTGATGCTAACAACAGCATGTCGTACTATCACTTAGATTTGTTCTGAGCTTCTCAAAAACTTGTATCTGAGGTTTACAGGAAAAAGTAACAGTGATCAAGGTCTGAAGGAACTGGTTTTGCTAAAATGATTGAAAAAATGTCAAGGTATAAAAAAAATTTTTTAACTATATATACTTTTAAATAAACATATAAAACAAAAAGTGAGGAATCCTGCAAGGAACACAGCACTCGATTTCAGGACTGAAAAGACTTTTTTTTGGATTATATGTGACTCACTCCCTCACAACTTCTCAAAATAAAAGGAAGGTACATTCAGAGAGGCCAGAGGTCTCACATCAGCAAGGTGGAGACAGAAATGGAGAAATGATGTTTATTATTGCTAAGAATATCTCTAGACACAAGTCGGGGTCCCAAAGGGAATTAGGAGACAAAGCCTTCCTCCCAGGCTGATGAAAATGCTTGCCTGAAGGTTAAAAAAAAATGCACAATCAAATGTGAGTTGCTAGGATAAATACTGTTTCTTTTAGTGTGTGTGGATTTTTTTCAGGGAGTAGTGTTTGGTGGGAGGAATAGCTGATCCACAAATGGAAGGTTTTAGATAGTACCCTCCAGGAATTTAGTCACCTTTACAGATTAATTATAATACTAAGCATTTTATAGGTCTCAGGAAATGTGGAATTATGTTACTCATTTTAGAAATGGACAGAAAGAACATAAACTGTGAACTAAATATTCCATAGCTAGAGAGGAACAAACCCTAGATAACTGCCATGGGAAGATAGTACATTATCAGAGGAAAAACTCTTTCAAAATATTTAATTATTCATCCAATATTTGGTGAGTAGCCTTGGAGACAACCATGGAATAGCTGCCTCTAGTGGGCTAGTAAAAAATGAATCTGACCTGATAAGGTTTGCTGAATTAATTAGGTTTTCAATAAATTTGCCTTAAATGACTTAAATGCCATCATTAAGAGAATTTGTATAGGCAATAAATTTAATTGACTGCTGATGGGATGGTCTTTCTCAGCCTGTATATCTAGGAGGCAGCCTGACCTCTCTAAAAGGATGAATGTTGGAACCAAATAGACACTGGTTAGAATTTCAGCTCTCCACTGGCATACTGTATAGTTTTAGGAGTTATTTGACCTCTCTCAGCTTTTTCCAGGTCTACAAAAGGGAGAAAGTGTTTTGAGTTTAAATGAGGTATAAAGTAGAATACTTGACACACGGGAGATGCTTGGCCCTCCTTCTCCTCATCATCCATCATTACTACCTTTTTCTTCTCTTAGTATCAAAAGACAAACAACGATTTTATTTTTTTTCCTCCTAAAGTGTTAACCTCTGTAAAATAAAACACGTTTAGGCAAATATAATTTCCGTTTACTAATATGACGATTGTGTCAGTTAGGGTCCCAGGGTTAAGCAGATGCACATTTATAGTAGGATCATTTACGGTGGGTTCAATAAGGGGACTTTTTAAGATGTGAGGAGCGTAGGGGCATCCAAAGAATGGTGCAGTACCTGGAACTAGCAATAGCCGAGTATTTACTACACTAGGCCCAAAGGGAAATATAGACAGCTGGGTTATCAAGTAGAGAATGGGCTGCCTTGAAAAGGGAGGTTTACTCCCAGGAAGACAGCTATCTTAGTTCCTAGAAGTTCCCCCTCAGCAAAGATAATGCTGTGAGATGACAGAAAAGCTTTCTCCCTCCAGGTGCACTAAAAAGAAATCTAAGCAAGAGAACAGGCACACGTGCAATTCATTACAACAGGAGTTTCCACAGAAAAGTTAATTAGAAAGAAGGAAGAGTTGGCTCCTGCAGGGAGAACACTTTAGAAATAAAAATGAAGAGAGGTGGTTGGCAAGACAGATGGTGCTGGGATATTCGAAGACAAAATCAAAGCAGGAGCACCTGTATAAATTTTGCTGCTTCGATGCTAGGATAAGAGAGTTAAGACAGATTCTTTCCTAGGGATTGAGGATTTATATAGTAGAAAAAGCCCTGAACTGGTCATCAGAAGAATTAAGTTCTACTTTCATTGCTATGTCATATACACAAGCTGGATGGTATTAGGAAAATCCCTTCTCTTTTTCTCCTCTACCAGTTGCTTGCTTCTCTGTAAAGTGGAGATAACAGTATCTCTGCCACCCTCCTCAGAAGGTTGTTATAGGGATTAATTAGATAATATCTCAGAAAGTTTTCTGGAAACTTGAAGGTTCTCTGCAAATATAATTCTATTCTCTGAAACAGCAAATGTGTCAATACATAATGACATCCTTAAACATAACAGTGAAAAAGCATTCCAATCATCTACAAATATTAGAGAAACTACTAGACAGTACATGCTTTATATATGTCACAAGAATTTTCTATTTGCCTCCTGTTTTAGAACTAATATTTTTAATCTTCTACACAATAAGTCAGTTTATGTAGTAACTGCTGAATTATAAAGCCACTCAGATGCATTAGTTTTTAAAAAAATTATTGAGTACCTAGTATGTACCAGGCATCGTACCAAGCTCTCAGATAAATACCAAACTTTCTTGATGTGGGGAAAAGAATTTTTTGGGTGAAGTTGCCTATGAATGACCAAAGGGTAATCAATTAGATCTGTCTCTAATTCATCCAAATATAGATTTTTCTATGACTGCATAAAATAGACATCAAAGCAAAATAAAACTTGGCAGTATTTTCCCTTCATTAGATTCTAATCCAGAATGAGTACATGTGGCACACATAAAAAGGGAAGTTTGATCACTATAAAAGACAATTCCAAAGAAATACAACAAAAATACCTTCAATTTAACAAGGTTCATCCACCAAAGTATCAGCAGGCAAGAAATTAGGAGAAGGCAATGCAAAAACTAAATACTCAAAAAGTTAAAAGGACAAAATCATACAAAAAGGAAAAATCAGATTTTTCATGGGAAAGTTTGAATTATTGCCTTAGACTTTTTAATGCCCACTAATTTGCCCTATGCATACATAGGTAGATAACTTGGACGTCTGCTCCAGTTGGACCTCTGTTAAATCTGTGGCAGAATCAAACATAGTAAGTGCCTGACATCACACCATACCTTCGAAAATTGTGAATTAAGAAAAAGGTCTTCTTTGTCCAGATTTGAAGATGACAATAGCGGTTCCATGATACTGACATGCTTCCTCTTTTCTCCAGGGTACCCTGTGCAGGTTGTCCCTTATCTGAGCTCCTGCTAATGGCTATAGAATCTGAGATTAGGGTACAAATGAGGCAACTGAGGTCTAGGGAACATAAGTAATCTGCCTAAGATCATAGAGTTGCCTGGGATAACACAGTAATTAGACTGAGGCCCCTGTATTCCATGCTCAGTGCTCTGTCCAGCTGATGATACTGCCCTGTGTATGGATTTTTTCCTTAAACTAGTTCATAGGTCAACCCAGATGTGCCTTGCAGTCTTCCTATCAGAGTTTAATAACTTGGTTCTCACTGAAGTCAGTGCAGTCTACTTGTAACCACAAGGATGACCTGTACAGTCAGGTTATAGCTTATGCTTGGTAGGAAGTCTAGAGTGTTATGTTTCAACTAGAAGAGTCAGGTGATCTTTGATTTACATGTTCAATCTGGTCTTGTTGCACATTCTATTCCCCCAACACCAGCCCTTCACCCTAGACAGTCTGATCTAATCTCTCCAACACCTGTAATATGTTCATTTCTACCTCCTAGCCCTCAGTTCGTGCTCTTAAATTCTTCTCTTCATTTATCTTCTCTTCATTTATCTCTTTCTGTTCTTTAAAGTTCAACAAAATTCTTTCCTTCTTATAACAACTTCCCTGCTGCTTCAAGTTACACAGGTTTCTACTTTCTAAGAAGTCCAACAACAAAAGGTATTTTTCACCACAAAATTTTCTATCTAACATTTTTTTCACTAATTGTTTTTTGGGTTTAATCTTTGCTTCTTCAACTGGGGGTGGAATAAGGTGCATTGTGAGGCTTCTTCCATACTGCAAGTTGTATGATTATAAAACACAAATTTCTTAAATTTGAAAGAAATTTATTATCATTCTTTTGCCTTTCCCATAGTACTTAACATAATATTGTATACTTTATGACCACTTACTAAATTATATTAAAAATTAAAGTATAAATTTATAAGAAAAGTATAGGCACTTTCATTCATAAGTAGACATTTTGCAAAATTAGAAATAAAATTGTATCAAAATTGAAAAATATTTAATTCACTATTTATCAAATAAATAAAAATTAAAATCACCCAGTTTCTGTTTGTCTTGCCCACAGATAAGCACAGTTATGTATTTTAAAAATAAAATACTTGATAATGGTGCATATATAATTAAATATGCATTTCATATATTGCTGATCAGCTTTCAAAATGACATAAGTCTTTGGAAAGGAATTTGATAATAAGTGCCAAAAGCTTTAATGATGTTATATACTTTTATATAATATTTCAGAAAGTAATATAAAATATGGAAAGTGCTTTATATGCAAAAGCAAGCTCAGCAATGCTGCTTATAAAACTGAAAAGTTTGAACAATTTAGATGTAAGAGAATAGCTAAATAAAATATGGGAACCTTATAATGTATTATGCTATTAAAATATATTTTATGAGATTTTTAATTACATGAGAAAATGCAATATAATGTTAAATTTTAAAAAGAGGAATTAAGTCATATACATATAGTATGATCTTATAAAAAGTTATGCACAGAGAAAAGACTGAAAATAAATTTGGCAAAACATTAGTATTTGTATCTAGGTGCTGTATTATGGGTGTTTTTGTTCTTGTTTCTATATTTCTTGCCTTCTCAAATTTTCAACATTCAGAAAAATGAAATACTTAAAATTCAGATTAAAAGAAAGTATTAGAGTGAATATAAAATACGTCACTCACCATCTTTTCCTACATTGGAGTATGAACAAAATTGCTAGCTTTAACAAAAGTGCTAGTTTTTGTTTATATAATTGTTTGGAGGGGGCTGTTAGATTGCGTGCTCATGTGTTTGTTTTTGAGTTCTCAAGTTCGCTATTTCACACATAGTGTGAGACATTTTTGGGAATCTATAGATTGGGAAAAAAGCTTAGTTGGAAGAGAGATGGCCAAAATTAAGTTCTCTCTCCTTGACTTTGCTATTCCCATCCTCCATTTAGTTGTCAATTAACTTTCCTTTTTGGAGAGGGCCTAGTAATAGTGTCCATAAAAAGAAAATTTTCAGGCTCCGCTTCACCTAGAAAATCAATCAGTTATTGAGATCCCCCTGCCTGTGCTAGTTTCTGGGAATATAGAATGCAAGGAACACAGAAACAAGTGCAAATGAGGAAATGAATCAGCAAAAAAAAGATTTGGGTTTTACAGGGCTAACAGGAAGGAGCTCAATCTACAAAATATGTTCATACTACTATATGTTGAAAAACATGCAATGTAAGAGAAAAGTCTGACACAATTTGCAACAGAAATATTCCAAAAGTAATAAATTAACACTAAGGCTCTTTTCCTAGGTTTGGCTTCAGCAAGCTTTGTGCCTTTTCAGCTGTTTGAACCTCTTAATGTCTCCCTGAAAGAGTCATCAAAAATTGTGCTTCAGCTTTCTTCCTCACCCCAGCTCACTCTCCCTTACCTCTTTTCCTCACAGCTGAGAGGATAAGATGCTTCTCCCCCCATGCAGAGTCCTGTCTTCTACCTACTTTTATCTTTCCTTACCTTACCTGTTCTAACTGACTCTCTCCCGTCGTGCTCTAAATATTCTTGAGAGTTCTTTCCCCTTTCAAATCAGCCTCATAATCCTATGATCTCTCGCCTCCAGATTTCATTATCTTTCTCTTCACAATCAAGTGCTTGAAAAAATTGTCTATTATCTTTCTTCACTTCCTTATTCCCATACTTTACTCCTCAACCCAAGGCAACCTAGCTTTACTCCTACCCTTAACTTCCTTCTGTAAAGATATTAGACTACCATAGTGCCAAATCAAACCAACTCTTCACAAATTCTCTGACTACAACTTTCTACTATAACACTGTTATTCCTTCTAGAAACTCTCTCGCTGTCTTCTGCAATATCACTCTCTGCTGGTTCTTCATCTGATTGCTTTCTACTTCATTTGTCAACCTCTGAAAATATGCATGATGCCATTGTTCTTACTCTTTATCAGTGCTTTCCAAACATAACCGTCTATCAAAATTAACCAGGGAATGCTATAAAATGCAGATTTCTGACTCTCCACTAATAAATCAGAACTTTTAAGAGAGGTACTCAGAAATTTCCTTTTGATCGATTTCCCAGATGATGAACATGAAAGCTTCAGAACACCACATTGTTGGTTGGCACTTGAAACCCTCTGTTCTACATTAAACTCCTTGGTAGTCCACTAGTTCTCATTGCTTTAGTTGCCATATGTATGCCTTAATCACCCCACATACATATTGCATACCCTGACTTCTCCCAAGCTTCAGAGTTTTTACACATTCAGAAGACTGCTAAACACTTCAACTAGGAAGATTCATAGGCATATCAAATAAACCACATCCATATACAAACATGACTTTTTTTAAATTTCTTCATTCCCAGATACATTCTTTCTCTTACCCTCTTTCTCTCAATTAATGGTACCACTATCCATCTAGCCACCTGAGCCAAAATCCTGAGTTCTTCCTATTCCCTTGTCACCCACACTTAATCTGCCATCAAGTCTTACTGGAGTACCTTGCAAATATTTCTCAGCTCTCTCCTCTCCTACCACTACCACTCTCTTCCCGATTTTTATCTACACTAGTTCAGGTACCTTCTAATCGTTCTCGTCACCAACACTGCCTACTTCAAGATCAATCTCCATTACATGGCACATGGGAGTCACCATAACTGCTGCTTGCAAGGTCATCCTTGTCCTTCAACACAGCATTATTTCATTCACTTGTTACAGTGAGCCACTTGTAGTTTTTTGCACCCTCTGTACTGTTTCCAACCTTCATGTCTCTGGTCTTGATTTGTTTTTCCCCCTTCCTCTTTTCCAAAGCCACACCCTTCTTTCTTCACTTGGCTATTCCTGCTTTAAAACTCAAGTCAGGTGTCATCTCCTCTTAGAAGAATTCCTGATTCTCCCAATATCCCAGCCCCATTCCTGCTACCAGCCTGAGTCAATGTCCCTTTTCTCTTCTTCTATAATGCCTCCTGAATGCCTCTCACAGTATATTTGCCAAATTACAAAGAAATGATCTGTTTACCTTTATGTCACTGCCACCCTTGCCCTGACTCTAAGTCCCTTGAGGTTAGAAAATATTCCATGTTTACATATACAAGCACAACATAAAATATGCTCAGTAAATACTTACTGACCTCTAATGAATTGAAATACTTCCCTTGACTAAAATTAAGAGAAGGAAAGTACATTATGACTCTAGACTGAAAAGAATCAAATATTTTCTTTGTAGCTTATGTCTATATAAAGCTATCATCTTATTCCCTTCTCTTCCCCAGAAATGATAACTGAAATCCTTCTTACTAATTCATTCACCAGACATTTACTGGGCACTTGTGGTATGCAATGAACTATGTTAGGGTTCAGGGATGCAGAGATAAATATGATAAAAATCTCTCTCCATGAGGAGCTCTCAGTCTAGTGAGGGGAGAGAGACAAATCGCACAATGCACTGTGTTCTGACAGAAGCTCAGAATAGCTGGTGTGAGACCCCCAAGGAGGTAGCAAGTGAGTCATACACCTAATAACTTCAAAACCCATTCTGAGTTATTCTGCTCTTGTGAACACTTCACTTTAAGTTATTCAAATGTCATTTCATATACTGATGTTTTTCCCCAAGTAGAGGGAAAAGAACATGGAAGTAGAGACTGACAGTTCTTTTCAACTCTTTTGTGCATCTGGTCAGATCTTAATCGCTGCAGAAGAGTTAGCTGTAGAACTCCACACCCAGAAATTGTGCTGTAAATGTCCACTGAATGAATAATGTGCAAGAAGTCACACTTACGTAAGAGAACACAAGTCATTTTTGATTTCAGTACAAATTTATTACAAAATAAGTGGCATTTGGGGAGATAAAAGAATATCATTTGGCTCCCAAGATCCAATTCTTCACTCTCAAGGGTAGAGAAATGCCAGAGTACCCACACTTTCAACACTCACCTTGACCAGTATTTCACAATGGTCCAGTAAAGTCATTTAGCAGCAAATCAATTACTTTTCCTTCCGGGATTCTATGCTTTATGGCCTTTTCCCCCACCTAAAATAATTACAGCTCTCTAAAACACCACTCTCTACCCTAAATAAAAGGCCAAGGACCTCCTAATTTATCCCTCACAAGTGTAGGGTCTGTTGATTGACAATGCCTTGATTTGGTGTTAGCTTCCTGATACAGAGAAGAAAGTTACAACAAAAACTTCCTTTCAACAACTTTCCTAGCCATACTCCCTCCCACTGCCTCATTATGGTGCCCTTCCAGCCTGGGCAGTGGGAGGTGTCTAGAGCAGTTTTGTCCTGTGAATCATAGGACAGCATGGTGCGTAGTCTGCTGGCCTGAGGCCCAATATGGAAGGAGCCTCTGGGATGTGTCATCACCAGCTAAGTTATAACAGATCCATTGAGAGCCTCGGGATAAAATTCCCTGAGTCACTATGAGGAAAAACAAAATGATAGCAAGACAATTCCCATAAAATTTTTGGTTCAAGTTGTTCACTGCCTCCAAAGAAAAGTAGAGTTCATCAAGGTAAAGAAGTTTTTTTCTTTTTTTAATATCTTTCCGGTCCATATCTTATAAAAGTCTGAGGTTTTATTTTATTTTTATTATTTTTTTTTGAGTTGGAGGCTCACTCCATCACTCAGGCTGGAGTGCAAGTGACACACTCACGGCCACCCCAGCATCAACCCGCTACGTTCTGGCAATCCTTCCACCTCGCCCTACCAAGTAGCCAGAACTACAGGTGCGCACTTCCACACCCAGCTAATTTTTTATTTATTGTAGAGACGAGGTCTCACCAAATTGCCCGGGCTGGTCTCGAACCCAAGGGCTCAAGCAATCCACTCGCCTTGGCTTCCCAAAGTGCCGGGATTACAGGCTGAGCCACTGAGCCCAGCCCATTTTATACTTTAAATATGAGAAATGCTAGAACGGCATTTGGTTGAAGGTTGTGGAATGTATGCACAGATTGTAGTCCACAAATCATAATCTGTAGTTAGTTTTAAAACATGAACTATTCTGCTGCTCTAGCTAAAACAAGAAAAAGCATTAGGTAGATAGCTAGTTAGATAGAGACAGGTGGGAGATAGCAGAGAGAGAGAGAGAAATTGAGAGATTGAGAAAGAGAATTCATGTCATAGATTCTGCATTCTATTAAATGTAGCTTTTTCAGTCTGAGCTATAGAAGCAAAATTATCGCTAAATAATTACCAGACTCTTTCAGAAGTTCCCTTTTTTAAATCAACATACCCATTTTTTCTTCAGTTGCTTCTATTTATCAGTCACAATCAATCCTAATTTTTATTTTCCTGAAAAATCTGTGAACAGCCTCCTTTAAAAATTACAAGACTTGCTAATATTATTGGTTTAGATTATTTGAAATGCAAAGAGAATTTGAAGAAAATAAAACAGTTAAAGACAAAAGAGACAAGAGAAGTTAATAGAGCATCATGCAGCTCTTACTTAAGGTAGGTACATAAAAGTTGTTCTAATGAGGTTTCAGTAGAACAACTTTTATCCTTGCACCAAGTAACTCAGAAAGTACCCTCAAGCTATCATTTCTCTGTAATTAACAATTGCTACCAAAGGAGTCATTGCCTGAAGACAGTACAAACAGAAGAAAAAGCAAGGCATAAAATGAAGAAATTCAGTGTTAATTAAAACAAACATAAGCAAGGAAAATAGCACAACCAAGAACTAAAGACCAGAATTAGAAACCAAAACCTATGAATCCTCTGCCTCTTAGGAAGCAACAACCCATTAGCATCCTCGCCAAGGAATGAGCTTACTGTGGTGGGGTCATTAACACCCACAGACTGAAAACTGACATGCCCCTTAGCTTGGAGCAAATTTTTAATCAATGATAAAGAGCAGTTGGTTTCTTAATGTTAAAAATAATACAGCAGCAGAAAAGTTAGGTAAAGAATTTGGATTTTTCTGTCTTTTAAGAGTTTTATTAGTTTACCAGTATATTATGGACATTAAAGGTAACAAACAACAAAATCAATTTTTATTAGGGCATAAATTATAATTTTTTTCCATTAGAGAATTATTTTAACATACTCTTTTCCTTTCATATTCAGGATATATGTGGTAGATAAAATCAAGTCAATCTCTTCAGTAAATTACCCTTTCTTTTTTAACTACTTATATTCTTATGAAGAGAATGACAAAAAAAAACTCTATGCTATGAAAAAACAACTCTAAAATATCCCTAAAGAAAGGGTAATTCCTGTACAGTGACCATTTGTATACCTAACCCTGAATTATACCCAACATCTTTAAAATAAAAATTTTTAATAAAGAAAGGGTAATTTACACAAGAGATATTGATGTGGAGAAAATGAATAGAAGAACAAAATTAATTAGTGAAATACTGTAAGTTTTGGAATCAGTCATAGCTGGATTCAGATTCTGTTTTGGACATTTCCTAATTTTGTGGACATAAGGAATTACTTAATCCTTTTGAATGTAAATTTCAGGGTTTATATAAGTGGAGATATTGAAACCCACAATGCATTAGCTGCTACTGTGTAGACTAAATGATGAACTTATATATCAGCACATACTAAGCACTGCACCTAGCTCAAAGACTGTCCTCCTTAAATGTTAGTGTCATGTTACTTTTCCTCTGATGTGTCTTTAACACCAAGTGCCTTGATGAGCTCTAAGAATCCAAGAAAATTCCACTTATAACTAATCCTTCAAATTAGAGGATAGGGAAGCTCAAAATTTATTGTACAACCAAGCGCCTTGAATTAAAGCTTATCTTCCTCAACTTAGAGTAAGTAAGCCTTGAGTTTTTTTTTATTACAAAGATGTGGGGTACAATTCAGGGTTAGGTATACAAACATTGATCATGCAGGTACCCCTGTTAATGAGGTTTGCCCCTCCCTCCCCTAGCAGTTTCCCTCAACTGCCAATCCCACCTCCCCCGAAAAGTTGCCCATTACTGCCAATTGCTTTCTTATAGCATTATAATTGTTCAAGAGTTTTTAAGAAGGCTCAGATTTTACTAATGCTGAAAATGGTTTCATTAAAAATGCACTCTTTCTATGATTGTTATTCTGCTGTTATACTGCCATGAAATGAGAGGAGGCTGTCTTAATTCTAGGGACCCTCAAGCATAGTAAAAGATTTAATCTTTAATTTCTGTGTACAAGCCTAAACTTTTCCACAGTTACCAGTAAGATCAAACAAATGTTTCAAACCCTTCCGTCTTCAAGGGCTCATTCAATGAGCCTCAAAATAACCCTATCATTTTTCCAGCAAGAAGTTAATTGTAACACCCACTCTCAACTCTTAGTTACCAAGTTTCTTAGCAAATGTAAAAGATTCTGAGTATAGAGAAAGAACAAGTGGAGGACTTGACACACAGAAGAAAATTCACCTTGGTTCACCATGATCCCCTGATTATCCAAATAGCTGTTCAGAGCTCAGTCACTCTAACTGAAACCTGTGCTGAATCATTGCCATTTGTGTGGCACCCATCTGGCACCTGAAATTAGGTTTTGTTCCCTCTTTATTAATAATGGTGATGAGGGATGGATGTGGAATGTACAACAGCAAAACCCCATAAAGATTATTTTGCTAATAAATGAATTTCTTAGTGAAAATGGAAAATGGCAGTTTATTTTCTAAGGAACTGGCTACCTTTTTATCATCTAAGGACTTATTAGCTCAATTTTTCATAAGGACGATGATACTTGAAAAGCATGAGTTTTTTCTTTTAAAATCTCTTCATTCACTGAAAAAGTAATATAAGATAAGGTATGTAAGTGGAAAAATAAAATCAAATTTAATGTCTGAAATAGAAGTAGATGAAGAAAGAAACAAGGTGAAAAGGGTCTTTAAGTTTCCAACTCATCAAAATTCTGCCCATCATGAAGATGATACACACACACACATAAACATACACTATTGTTATTAATCATGTCATTCTTCAATATTACTAGGGAAAAAGACTCCATCGTACCGGCAAGAGTTAGGTGCCAGCCTAGCTAGCAAAGACAGATTTTTGAGTTCCCTAAAAGTAATTCCTATTCCCTGCTTGTGCCAAGAGAATAGAACAAAATGGTATTAAATTACCTTCAGATAGATACTTTAAAAGTATCTATCTGATACAGGCAGACCAGGCACGGTGGCTCACACTGGTAATCCTAGCACTTTAGAAAGTGGAAGCAAGAGGGTTGCCTGAGCTCAGGGGTTGGAGACCAACCTGAACAACATGATGAGGCCTCATCTGTCAGTAAATCAAAAAATTAACCAGGCATCGTGGGACTTGCCTCTGGTTCCAGCTACTTGGAAGGCTGAGGCAGAAGGATCACCTGAGCCAGCAGGTCAAGGCTGCAGTGGCCATTAGCATGCCACTGCATTTCAACCTGGGTGATAGCGTGAGACTCTAACTCAAAAAAAGAAAGAGAGAGAGAGAGAGAGAGAGAGTGAGAAAGAAAGAAAGAAAGAGGAAGGAAAAACAGAGATCAAATCATTCTAAGAGCCCACAGTTGAAAAATGACTCTTGAACCAAAACCTGTTTCACTCTCAATACTAACAAAATAATAATAATTTTATTAATATAATTATAAACGTTCACTGGGCACTTACTATGTGCCAGAATATGTTCTAATCATTTAAAATATATTAAATAATTCAATTGACACAAAATTCTGTAAAAGAGTTGCCATTTTAATAAGCTATTTATATATAAAGAAATGGAGAAGAAGCGGCAACATGGTGACGGGGCAACCCGGTCTGTGAAGCCCTCTGCAAAGGAGATCTGCAGTGGGTCTCTGACTCTCGCCCTGGGGGGCTGCGGACCCTAACATCACAGCCTGCTCTTCATACGGAGCTCGGCCGTTGCCACCGCTGGGGCATCACAACGGACTGGACAGTCACTGCGGCGCAAAGGGTGCCACCGCCGTCACAGCCAGCCCCCTCCGCTGCCACTGCCGCCACCACCGCCGCGGACTCCATGACAGCCGTAGCACATGGCACCACCCGGGCCGGAGGCAATCCACTTCAAGCCCCTTCAGGGAAGATTTAGTGGGATCACTGCCACCTCTCCTGCTACCGAGTCGTCCTGCCCCCGGCCATAAGTCTCTTGTTGTCTGCCCTGAGGCAGGCAGCCATCTTGTTCCTGTCTGACCCCACACACTCTGAGACGAGCAGCTGAGATAGCACCACCTGCTGGCGATTCAAGGTAACAACGCCGAAACGGGAGAAACAAGCTTGATAAAGACATAGACCAGAGTGGTGAACGGAGGGTAATCTGAACTGTTCTTCACAGCAGACCAGGGGCAACTGATCCTAACTGCAAACTAATTTACCAGCTTGAAAAGAAAACTAGAAATCAGACCTGAAAGGACATTGGACTTAAACGAAATGTCTCAGAGTGTGCTTCATTGATTCTATTAGTTTAATGACTTAATTCTATTCCTACTGTACTGTTCCCTTTTTTCTTTTTTCCTCTTCCTTTTCTTTGCTTTTCTTCTCTCTGTAAACTATATCTTTGTATAGAGGAACAGCACACTAATAAGGTGGCTAGTTAGCTTGTATGTTAGCATCACTATATGTTTTATTTCTATTTTTTATTTTTTGTATGACAGTTGGTTCATCTGTAGCTGTGGTCTATTGTTTTTATCTGTTTCAGTATAGGCCTCTCTCTCTATTTGTTGGCACACTCGTTTGCTTCCCCCCTTACTCCTCTATCTCTCCACTCCCCTGTTCAACCCACTATCTGCTCCATTCTCGCCCCTCTGCTAACCACATTTTACTTCAGGGAGTAAACCTACAGCCCCACTGCACAGACAGATTACAAGGCAGTGGGAAGTGGGTTCCACATTATCCACACACCTGTCAGCAAATACCAGGACCTGCAGATAGATTTTGAATCACAGCTCCCCCCTTAACTAAATCTCAAAACTGCAAAAAGGACCACCTCCAACCTACAGTGCAACTCCAGAATTCAACGAAGTAAGAGGGCATACATAAAGAATAAGAGATTGAACAAACAGAAGTAAAACCAATCCCTTTACCCATGAATAACAGAATTAAAGAAGACGGTGACATGGAGGGAAGGAAAAAGTAGGGAGGGGGCAAAAACCGCACAAATGAAGAAAAACCAAAAGAAGAATATAGGTCTCACACAGACCCCTGGGAAATCAGACACTGAGAAAACAGATTCTGGAACACAAACAATGAAGAGCCCCCAGAATGACTGGTTACATGCAACAAACCCAGACATCAAGACATTAATGGAGAGAATTAAAAAATTGAGGAGAGACAAGAGGATAATAGGAAGGAGCTGATGTCAGAAATGATAGCAGTAAAGAATACTGTGATGGAAATGAACAACAGACTAATAAGCATGGAAAGCAGAATCAACCAAGCAGAAGAAAGAATCTCAGAGCTCGAAGACCAAAACACAGAACTAACCCAAACTGTCAAAAGCATAGAAAATCTCAAAAAGACAGAACAAAACCTGCAAGAGATGCATGATCACTTCAAGAGACCAAACCTAAGAGTAATTGGACTTCCTGAGGCAGAGAGAGAAACAGAAGCCACACTGGAAAAAACATTTCATGAAATCATTCAAGAAAACTTCCCTCATCTCATTAAGGATGAAAAAATTCAAACACAAGAGATTCAGAGAACCCCTGCAAGACAACAAATGAGAAGACCAACTCCCAGACACATAATAATTTGCCTAAACAAAGTAGCTATAAAAGGAAAAATCCTAAAGGCAGCAAGAGAAAAAGGCCAGACTATCTACCAGGGAAGACCAACTAGACTAGCAGCAGATTTATCCACAGAAACCCTTCAGACCAGGAGAGCCTGGAGACCTATCTTCAAAGTTCTAAAAGAGAAACAATTTCAACCAAGAATAACCTACCCAGCCAAACTAAGCTTCATTAGTGAGGGAGAATTGAAATCTTTTCCAGATATCCAATCCCTAAGAATCTACACTGCCACCAGACCACCTCTACAAGAAACACTTAAGAAAGTACTGAACACAGAAGAAAAAGAAAAAAGAACAACAGCATTCTTCACACAAGTACAGGCAAAAGATTAAAAACACACATGAACCAACTCCAAAACCTAAAGAAAGACAACAAACAAACAGGAACAACTCTGTAAGAACCTTAAGACAGGGATCAACTCTTGCATTTCAATTATTAGCCTAAATGTGAATGGACTAAATGCACCACTGAAAAGACATAGAATGGCAAAATGGATAAAATATCATCAGGCAACAATCTATTGCCTTCAAGAGACTCACCTCACTAGAAAGGACACCCACAGACTCAAAGTAAGAGGATGGGAAACAAACTTTCAGGCAAATGGAATACAAAAGAAAGGAGGAGTAGCGATCTTAATTTCAGACAAAATACCCTTCAAGCTATTAAAAATCAACAAAGATACAGAAGGCCACTACATAATGATAAAAGACTCAATCCATCAACAAGAAATATCTATCCTAAACATATATGCACCCAACATAGGTGGGCCAACTTTCATAAAGCAATTTCTTGGAAAACTAAAGAAAGATATTGACTCTAACACTATCATAACTGGGGACTTTAATACCCCACTCACAACCCTAGACAGATCATCAGGACAAAAAAATCAGCAAGGAGATCCAGAACCTCGATGTGACTTTGGACCAAATGGACTTAATTGATACCTACAGAACACTCCATCCAAAGACCACAGAATACACATTCTACTCATCACCACATGGAACATATTCTAAGATCGACCACATACTCGGCCATAAATCAAGCATAAGCAAACTTAAAAGGACCGAAATTCTACCATGCCCCTTCTCAGACCACAGTGGAATAAAAATAAACATTGACACCAACAAAGTCCCCCCAAAACCCACAAAGACATGGACACTAAACAGCATGATGCTAAACAACTCCTGGATCAACGACGAAATCAAAACAGAGATCAAAAGATACCTAGAAACAAATGAAAATGAAGAAACATCTTACCAAAATCTCTGGGATGCCCTGAAAGCTGTAGTAAGAGGGGAACTTATATCCCTACAAACACACATGAAGAAAATGGAAGGAACACAAATTAACAGCCTAATAAGCCAGCTAAGGAAGCTGGAAAAGTAAAACCACAACAACCCTAATTTCAGCAGAAGAATCCAGATCACCACAATAAAAGCCCAAATCCAGGACATAGAAGACAAAAAGATAATACAAAAAAATCAATGAAACAAAAAGCTGGTTCTTCGAAAGGATAAACAAGATCGATGGTCCCTTAGCTAGACTGACCAAGAAAAAACAAGAAAAAACCCAAATAAGCACAATCAGAAACACAAAAGATGAAGTCACATCTGACCCTGAAGAAATACAAAAGATCATTGGAAACTACTACGTACACTTGTATGGAAACAAACTTGAAAACCTTAAGGAAATGGAGGACTTTCTGACATCACACAACCTACCTAGGTTGGAACAAGAAGAAATTAAGACCTTAAATAGACCAATAAAAATCAAGGAAATCGACTACGTAATAAGAAAACTTCCTACAAAAAAAAGCCCTGGTCCAGATGGCTTTCCAGCAGAATTCTAGAAGACATTCAAGGAGGAGCTGATACCAATCCTACTGAAGGTATTCCAGGCTATTGAAAAAGATGGAACTCTCCCCAAATCATTTTACGAAGCCAACATCACATTGATACCCAAGCCAGGTAAAGATCCAACAAAGAAAGAGAACTACAGGCCAATATCTTTGATGAACATAGATGCTAAAATTCTCAACAAGATCCTAGCAAACCGGATTCAGCAATACATCTCAAAAATCATCCACCATGACCAAGTAGGCTTCATTCCTGGCATGCAAGGCTGGTTCAACATTCGTAAAACCATAAATGTAATTAAATACATCAACAGATGTCAAAACAAAAACCACATGATCAAATCATTAGATGCAGAAAAAGCTTTTGATAAAATCCAGCACCCCTTCTTGATAAAAACCCTTGAACATCTAGGCATACGGGGAACATACCTCAAAATAGTAAAAGCCATATACGAGAAACCCACAGCCAGCATACTCCTAAATGGACAAACATTGGAACCAATTCCCCTGAAAACTGGAACTAGACAAGGATGCCCACTCTCTCCCCTCCTGTTCAACATAGTATTGGAAGTCCTGGCTAGAGCAATCAGAGAAGAGGAGGCAATCAGAGGTATCCAAATAGGAAAAGAGGAAGTCAAGTTATCTCTCTTTGCAGATTATATGATTGTGTACCTTGAAAACCCAAGAGAATTTGTCAAAAGTCTCCTTACATTGATAAAGGCCTTTGGCAAAGTCTCAGGATACAAAATAAATGTACGAAAGACAATCACATTTCTCTACACCAATAATAAACAAACAGAAACCCAAATAAAAGACACAGTTCCATTCACAATAGCCACAAAAAAAATGAAATACCTTGGTGTCTTCCTAACCAGAGACGTGAAAGGTCTTTACAATGAAAATTACAAAACACTGCTCAAAGAAATCAAAGATGACATGAACAAGTGGAAAAATATCACATGCTCATGGACTGGAAGAATCAACATTGTGAAGACGTCCATCTTACCTAAGGCAATCTACAAATTCAATGCAATACCCATTAAATTACCAACAACATTCTTCTCAGACCTAGAAAAAACAACACAGGAATTCATATGGAAACACAAACATCCAAGAATAGCCAGAACAATCCTCAGCAAAAAAAAAAACAAAGCAGGTGGTATCATAATACCAGACTTCAAACTTTACTATAAAGCTACAATCATCAAAACAGCTTGGTATTGGTACAGGAACAGGCATATAGATCAGTGGAATAGAATTGAGATTCCAGAAGTAAAACCTCAATTTCTCAACCAACTCATCTTTGACAAAGCCCCCACCACCTACCACTGGGGAGAGGAGAACCTATTCAGTAAATGGTGCTGGGAAAACTGGCTGACCACATGCAGAAGATTGAAACAAGACCCCTATCTATCCCCATGCACAAAGGTTAACTCCAAATGGATCAGAGACCTAAATGTAAAACCTCAAACCATAAGAACCTTAGAAAATGAAGGAAATACCCTCATGGAAATCGGAACTGGCATCCAATTCCTGAACAAAACCCGAAACCCACAGGTCATAAAAGAGAAGATAGACCATTGGGACCTTATTAAACTGACAGGCTTCTGCAAAGCCAAAGAAACCATCAAGAGAGCAGGGAGACAGCCTACAGACTGGGAAAAAGTATTTGCCAACACCAGGTCTGACAAAGGCTTAACATCCTGGATCTACAAGGAACTCAAACGTGCTGAAAAGAAAAAAACAAACAACCCCATTATAAAATGGGCAGAAGATATGAACAGACACTTCACAGAGGAAGACATCCGAGCAGCCAACAGACACATGAAGAAATGTTCAACCTCACTAATCATCAGGGAGATGCAAATCAAAACCACACTGAGATATCACCTAACTCCAGTCAGAATGGCAATTATCAACAACTCAAAAAATAACAGCTGCTGGAGAGAGTGTGGCAAAAAGGGAATACTTCTATACTGTTGGTGGGAGTGTAAACTAGTGCAACCTCTGTGGAAAGCAGTGTGGCGATTCCTAAAAGCTCTAAATATCAACCTCCCATATGACTCTGCAATCCCCCTACTGGGAATATACCCTGAAGAACTTAAATCACTCTATAAAAAAGATACCTACACATGTATGTTTATCACAGTGTTGTTTCACAATAGCAAGAACCTGGAAGCAACCATGCTGCACATCAAAAGAAGACTGGATTTAAAAAATGTGGTACATATACACGATGGAATACTACGCAGCCATAAAAAAGAACAAAATCATGAATTTCGCAGCAACCTGGATGGAACTAGAGTCTATAATACTGAGTGACCTCTCACAGAAACAAAGATCCGAGTATCACATGTTCTCACTCATATAATGGACCTTGAACATCCAATGTAATACTATAAGAAAATTACTGATGGTACTGGGAAACTATGGGGGGGGATGGGATTAATAGTAGCAAATATCTGTCTGGGGATGGGAAAACACCTCTTATCAACAGGGTGCCTGAATGAAACGCAATTGTACACCTAACCCTTAACTGTACCCCACAAAACCATAATAAAAAATATTGATTAATAAAAAAAAAAAAAAGAAATGGAGACAGAGACAGGTTAAATAACGAGCACAAGATTACATAGTAAGTGTAAAATCCAGGATATGCAAGTTTATTCCTGCAACAAGAGGCCATCTTATTTTCTAGGGAAGAGACCAGAAGTCATTGAAGAGAAAGTTCTGCAATACAGCTAAACTTTGAACTGTTTGAATAATGACCCCAAAGAGACCCTTCTAATCCCTACAATTTGTTTTTTCTCCCTCATCAATGAAACCAATGGCTCTAGAACTAGAAAACTGACTATGGGAAATAAGAAAAGTCACATTGTTTCCATATCTGAATTTTAGTGAGCGCATTTGGCCCTATTACAGATAATAGTCAGCATAAGTATACCAAACCTCCATTATAAGACAGAGATCTCATCCCATGTATTTCGCTTTCCTTGTTCTCAATTTTACTTTGAAGCAACAAAACACATACATCAATGGGAAACTCATGGAGGAATGTCATCAACTTAGGGAATCTCTGTAAGACAGTTCACAGGATTCAGACTATTATGAACCCACACACTCTGGAATGTGAAAAAGAGTAAGAAATCTACTGATTTATCTCATTATATTAACAGATTAAGAAAATAGAGAAACACATAATCCTCTCTCAGAATGTCTAAAAATCATGTTTAAAAAATTTTACATTGTATCTTGATTTTTCAGTTTCTTTTGATAAAATGGTACTAAAAAGCCTACCTTCCTCAAATAGCCAATGTCTTGCTTTGTGATCAAAGACTGGACATATTAAAGTCCAGAGCAGAGGAAGGACACCCACTATCACCATCCTCAGTTAACAACATGTTTAAAGTGCTAACGAGCAAATTCAGTGAAATATTGAAGATGACGAGGCAAATCTACCATTAGGAGACCCTAGAATTCTCCACCAGAAAGACCTCCAGAAATAAAGTAAAAAAAAAAAAAAATAGAAAATTTTTGAAAGTTAAGTAAATTGGTTGATTACAAATTGATGTCTTCAGCCGGGCTCGGTGGCTCAGCCTCTAATCCCACGCCTTGGGAGGCTGAGGTGAGTGAATTGCCTGAGCCCGTGGGTTCGAGACC
>NW_007255867.1:118669-182107 GCF_000164805.1 Carlito syrichta | reverse complement strand
GGAGTCTCACTCTGTCGCTCAGACTGGAGTGCAGTGACCGCTCCTGGCCACCGCAGCCTCAAACTGCTGGGCTCCGGAGATAAAAAAAAAAGAAAGAAAGGAGACATAAAAGGAAATATCATGTTTCTGAAAAGGAAAGCATGTGCAGTTCCAATCACATGCGTTCCAATCGAAATTATTTATTTATTTAATTTAAGTTTTTATTCAGTCACTTTTTATGCATACACAGAGGCAGAGTGAATAGGCTCGTGAGTCATATGTCCCCAATCACCCAGATACAAACTCATTTTATCTACCCCCAAATGCACTTCCTCATCACCTCCCTCTGCTTGTGTATTTTAAGACAGCACATAAAAATCTGTAAGTATATCCAGAAAATTTCTGAAATACAATAATAATGAAGAGGTAACTTATAAAATAATTAAAATGATTGATTTCAGCATTAGAATAGAAGAGAATCCAGTAAACTGAACAACAACAACAACAACAAAAAACAGAGCTACATCTATGTATAAGAATTTGATAATTGACAGAGGTTATATTTGTCACCAGTATATACAGCCAATCATTGTGTTGGGATAACTTGATAATCATTTGGGAAAATAAACCTAAGATCTATCTTCATATTATGTCAGAATAAATTCCAGATGAATTAAATATGTAAATGTGAAAAATGAAGCCATGTAAGTACTCAAAGAAAATATATGTCAATATTTTATTTCTCTAAGGGTGAGGAAGGTCTGAGCACTATATATGCCACACACTCTCTTAAATGCATAAATTAAGAATAAAGTTATTTAATTAATTTTAAAGCTAACACTTCTAGACATGAAAAAATTAAATATAAATAAAAACTGAGAAAACATTATATATCACATCTTTTATAGATAAAGAGTTACAATATGGAGAACTCTAAATCAGTAAGAAAAATAATTATGTCCCAGTAGAGAGACAAAGGCCATGAATTCACAAAAAGGGATAAGTTAAAATTTTAAAATAATATATATATATTTAAAAACCATACTAATAAGCAAATAAATAAATAGTATAAGGAGATGTCATATTTTATCAGATGGCACACAAAAAGAAAAAATAACACCCCACATTGGGGCACTAATTTACTGCCAGTGGGAATATAATCAGTACAATATTTTTAGACAGGTATTTGGCAAATATATCAAAAGCCTGATAAACACGCATGCCCTTTGAATCGGCATGAAAAAGGACACACGGATGTGCAAAGATGATGACCAAAGCATTGTTTATAATAGTAAAAAGAAGAGAAGTGAACAAATTGAATACCCCAAAATAAAGGATTATTTAAAATAATATTGCTATAAAAATGCAATGCAATTAGGCTATTACAGATGATTATGTATATATAAAGCTGGTTATAATAAATAGCTGAGTGAAAAGCAAAGGTTGTAAAAGTATATGCAGAGTATGATCTCATTTCTGTGCTATGCCTAAACATGCATTAAAAAATGATCTGGAGGGATACACATCAACATTTAGCAGTGTTTAGTGCTGGAATTACAGGTGGCTTTTCTCCTTTTGTTTCTGTGTCTAATGCAATCTATTTTGTCTTCAGTGAACACAGGCTTTTTGTGTCATAAAAGTTTTGAAGGACAAAAACAGTATGCACAGTGACAGCTTTAAATGTAGTTTGTAGCTAAAAATTCAACAAAGTTGTTGGAGGAAAGCATGAACATGGAAGTCAGAATGAGTTTGATGCTTCCCATGGAAAATGGTGTAGGCCACCCTTGACTTGACTAGAGATAGGATATAACATATGTGCCCTGGTCGCTATGAAGATGGGCTTGGAAATTCAAGCATAATTATAGAAATTCAAACTTAGGATCATTCTCATTAGTTCTCCTGAGTACTAGCAAAGTTAATGTAAGCGAGGAATCTTAAAAGCAGTAGATGAGTAACATGTTTATAAAAATGCACAACTTTAAAATTTGCCAATCACTGTTCCTGAAGTGAACATTAGTTTCCATCTTTAAGATGCAAAGCTTTGTTGGTTGAATTAACTGTACCCAAAAGCACTCGCCAACACATTTTATTTTTCTGTAAATTTAATGATAAGAGCAACCGCATCGTTTAAGTGTATGCAGGCAGGAAACCTCTAGGTGCCATCTCACCTCTCTCCACAGCCTATAGCATCTTTGATTGTTCTAAGTTTATTCCAGCCATGTGCCCAGGAACAATCCTATTCCCAATCAAGAGGAATTGATATGAATAGGCATTTAGAGACTGAAAGAAAAGAGACATGTGTTGAGTGGCAGATTCTTGCTACACATGGTATGATTAGCTCATATCTATTATTGCATTTAGTTCTTTAAAACCTTTGGGCTGGGGTGGCATTTCCCCCATTCTCTAGATAATGAAACCAAACCTAAGATAAGCTAAATGATTTTCCCAAAGTGTCACAAGTAACAAGCGATAGAGATGAGATCTAAACCCAAATCTCTCTAGCTCAAACTTTTGCCCTTTCCAATAGCGGTAAAGAATCATCTGATTTTGTGTCACCTTCTAACATTAGAGGTAGGACAGCTTGGAGGTTAAGCACACAGACTCTTTAACACAGAATGCCTGGGTTGAAATGCCTATTGTATCCCTGATTAGATAGATACATGGTCTTGTAATGCTATCCAACCTTACTGTGACTCAGTTTCCTCCCCTGTAAGGTGGGGATAATAGTAGTATTGGCCTCATGGGTTGTAAGCATTGATAGAGTTAAAATATATGAAGGATCTGGGACTTTTCTTAACATATAGCAAGAAGCATCAATGAATGTTAGCTATCTTTATACTTATTATTTGTGGGACTTTTTGTAGCCACTTTGTGCTCAGTCTCCAACAGCTGCTCTTTGTCTTATTCCCCCGCCTCCCTTGTCTCTCAGGTTTGTCCCCAGAGCTCTACGTGACTGCAAATCTGACCCTCAGCTCAGAGGCTGGGTCCCCTGCCAGCTGCCAGGCTTTCTTGGAGCCAGCTGCACGCCCTGCTGCCTGAAGCACCACAGACTGCTCACTTTGGGGTTCTGCCTTACTTGTTCTGCCAGCCTGCAGGGTGTCACCTGTGAGCCTTGCAGGACTTTCCCCAGTTGAAAGCTCTCTTGGCTATGCCCCTTATCATTTGTCACCTCTCTCTCAGTACACTGTGCTCTGCTTGCAAACTGGGGCAAAACATCCTTTTGTCTCTATCAGTGGCACCTGCCCCTCCCCTTGGAGCAGATCCTGTTTTCTGGTTCTGACATTACAAAATTCAAAAATGCATCCAGCCTGACCTGCCCATTAGCCACTGAGCTGAAGTGGACATTTTGAGGAACGCTAAACAGAAAGCTTCTAAAGGCAGAGAATGTGGACCCCCTGCAATCCTCAGAGCACCCTGAAAAGATTTCTGAAAGGACAGTAGGCTGTACAAGGCAGCAATCAAATTCACTTCATTTTGAAAATTGGACAAACTACACAATATTCAATTCAAACCATTAAGTGAGGTTTCTCCAAATGTGGTATGGTTCTACACGGAGAAATTACAGCCTAGAGTTTGTTGAGACAGTACTGATTTCAGTATCTGACTCTCTCAGCTTCTTTTCTTTCTGCCAAGACACATTCACAAGCACTTTTACTTATCTGGCTAGATAAGAAGGACTTGCAGTGTGACCCCTGATTTGAAATCATCTGCAGATCATTCCTAGTTTTGCCACCTCTAATCTGATGTTAATACGTGCTTAACACTGCTTCAGAAGTTCAAAGCCTTCCAGATTACCTTTAAATGCTACAGGCATCTCACTCAAGGAAATGGCAAAATATTTTTGTTAGCTCGGGGCTAAACAGAAAAAAGATTCCGAGGCTTCAAAGGACAAATTTTCCAGCCTTCCCTAGTACTCTAGAAATGAAACAATGAATTATTTGGCCTTGTCATATACAAAATTACATTGTTTTGAAATTTCTAAATATCTGCACCTTCATTTTACTGTTTGAAGATGTATACTTTGTGCCTACACTACGCCTTGCACCTAAAGTTATCATAAGTATTTATACAAACATTTCACAATGTGGAAGCTTGGTATTCAAATTTCAGAGATAAAACAAAAGCAAAATCTTCCAGTGTCTTTTGGAAAATATATCTGCTCACAAGATGCATAGAACTGATATTAGATTGGAAGGATCTGCTGCTGAAGAAATCACATTTTATTCTCTATCCTAAAAGGATGCCATGGTTTCTAGCAGGACTCAATACATAAACAGGATGAAAAGCCAAGTACTTGTTGAGTATCTGCTAATGATACAACATCTACTCTAGAAAGTATTATAGGGAGAAAACAATGTATAAGACATAAATCTCTTTAAACATTTACAGTCTTGTTTAGAGAACAAGGCTGACACTAGAAACAATTATAGAACACTACAGTCTGTAATTAGGGCTTAATAAATTATGTGGTACAGCTGATAAGTTCAAAAGTAATGAAGAAAAGAAAAAAGTGAGAGAGGTTGCTTGTTATAGGCTAGGGATTTGAAAAACAGTGTAGCTTGCAGGTAGACCTTAAAAAGTAGGTAACTGTATGGATAGGTAGAAGAAAAAAAGGGAATAGCATTGGTGCCCGAAGGGAACAGCAGGGAGAAAATAGACAGGAAGTCACTGAAGCAGGGTAGATATGGGTAAACAACTGCATAATGCAGGAGGGTGGCTGACAAGGAGGGAAGGAAAGGAGAAAGAGCTCTCTCTCGACTATAGCAGAGGTTTTGTTACAGGCAGTTGAAGGAAATAACTTGGTAACATTAAGTAGAAATTAGACTACATGGGGCTTTGAGTGGCAGTTTGAGGAGCTTGGACTTGATCCAGTAGGAAACCAATGTAGACTCTTAGCAAAAGAATGACATGGCAGGGCCTTGTTTAAAAAAACACATCTAGCCAACAGAAGCTTAATAACATGGGTGGGGGTAGACTCATTCTTCATTTTGTTGTTTTCTTACAGAAGTCCTTATTTTACAGCATAACTTGAAAAAATCATGATCACCTCTCATTATTTTTTTAAAGGGATAATTACAAGAAATTCAGATTTAAGTTCAATGGGAATAATAATGTATTTTACATTGTTTTTATAAGAATTAAAATGTATCGTGTATAAAGAGTTATTAATATATAAAAAGCATTCAGTAAACATCATTTCTCTTCCCAATAAACTATTTCAATATTTTACAAATACTCAGCAATAAGCTATAAGTGAGATTCTGAAATGTAGAGAAAGCTGTAACATAAAGTGTCCCTAAATTATAGAATAATTAAACTTTGTATTTATAAGGTCTGATCTTATTTCAATGTAATCAACATAGAACTAGGAGTCTTGCTCATTCCAAATGATTTCACTGAATTTTTACTCCAAATTTAAATGAAGCAAGTCCTTAGAGTACTCCTGCTGCTCTACATATAGACTAGATTAAAGAAATAGGTGTGTGCTGCGACATTGAGTTTGTGCCATTTTCTGCCTCTTCCATGACAACTGGGCCCTTTAAGGGCCAGTCGTGGTCCTGTTATTCTCTTCTGCTCTAGGAAGGGGTCGTCCACTCAGAGATTTGCTGTAGCTATGCCTTACAATACCCTGACTACACAGTTCAACCTCCACATGCCCTGTGACCTCTATGAACTCTTCTTTTACTCCCGTCTCTTTGCTCACTTGGCTTCAGCTGTGCTTCAGACACCAGGGTACTCCAGACACTCACAGGGCTCACTCGTACACCTCCGTCAGGTTTTTACTCAAACGCATGCTGTCTTATCAGAGAATCTCTTTCCGGCCATTCTATCTAAAATTGTAATCCCCACCTTCAATATACTTTTAATTTCCGTCTGTACATATCACCATCTCACATAATATATTTTAGTCATTGATCATTTATTTATTTCACTTCCATTCTATTTACTTATACTTAGTATTTGTCTTCCCCCTCTAGAATATAAGGTAAATGAGTATAGGAAGTATTTTTCTTTTTGCTCCCTGCTATATTTCCATGCATAGAATGATGCCTGGCTCTAGTTGGTGCCCGATAAGTATTTGTTGAAAGCACAAATGATACCTCACCAGGTATGCTTTCCCTGGTGCCGAAAAGATTTCAAGATTTTAAATGGATTCCTCCAATGCCCCTCTCCCATTGTGTTCTTACATGCAGCAACAATCAGAGATATAATAAAGTAAAAATATAGTCATTGCAGCATTAAACAGCTAGAACGCACCAAAGTGCAGTCCATGAACTAGCAATTGTACCAGGCTACCCTTTGAGAATCGCTGTCCTAGACCTGACAGGACACTATCCAGTATGCAGAAGTTGCCAACAAGGGCAAAAGATGCCAGCAAGTGCAGAAGGTGTCAGCAAGGACAGATGGGATCTGCAGGGAACCTATCTCACTTGAGTTGGGCAGCCAATGACAAGCATGAAAAGGTGAAAAAAGCAATTCATAGCTTATAAATTAAAACCGGATTTCTAAACCCTGCACCTTTCCATCCAATGATGTAAAGCCACACTGCCTGAACTCTTATTTTCACTGATCTGGAAGTGAAATTTGTGCTGGAAACCTCCATCTAGAAGCAGATAACACTGCCAGTGAACCCTTAGAAAGCCTGTTTCCCAAGGAAGGTATTTTCCTTAGTGCTAGTGAATGGACGCCTGGGTTACTCCCTGTTGAGCCCTAGAACCCTTACACTTTAAAAAATTAATCAGAAAATTTGTAACAATACATAGCTTCCTCTTTCCCAGAGACAATCAAGGATAATTACGCTGTTGAAACATTGAAACATTGCCATGTCATTGTTTTCTCTCTGGATAATGATGGGGATTTTGGAAAAGCTTCCTGTTGGCAATTTTGGCATTTGTCTAAACAACAAAAACAAAAACACTAGAATGTTGGCAACATGTCAACCCAGCTAACAGCCTACTGTTTTATGACACTAAATAGAGGAAAAAACAGGAATGATAATGTCACAGGATGGTGAAATGTCACCATTCTCTTATGGCAATTTTCCCAACATCATTCTAGAGTGGGGTTTCACCCCCTCCCCCTAGTTTGGGCATAGTATTCATCTCCTGAGATAAGTTTAGAGGTTACTACACTTATACTGGCAGATGACACAGGGAGCTAGCCAGAGGAAGGGGATGGGGGGAGGAAGAGGAAGACATGAGAAGGAGTAGGGAGAAATGGATAGGGAGGAAGGTGGAGAGGGAGGAAGAGATCATGAGGGCAGGTATAAACTGGTTGTGTTTTTTTAATTATCTTGAACCTAATGAAATGTTTGCTTCAAGTTGGGAAATTCCCTGCAATAATTATCTTAGAATTTAATAAAAGCTACCATTAGAAACCTTGCTAAGTAAGTAAATTACATATTTGTAGGTAATTGCTTTTCTACTTCTGCAGTTGCAAGGTAGAATATACTGAAATCAACAGAAAATGCACAGCAGATAAAAGTCTTATTTTTTCTTAATGTGAACTGCAAGCAGATGTTGAGGTCCCTACTAGCCTAAAATCTACAAATATCAAAGGAGCTTCTAAGTTGGGGGAAAAATAAACACTGCCAGATTCCTTAAGTACCTAACAGATGTACCTAATCTAATTTAACTCCAAATAAAAACACACATTTTAAGAAAATTGCTAATTGTGACCACTTTTATCAATTTTCAGGGTTTAAAAAATCCAAGAATACTGGCAAAGAATAATTGGAAAAATTATATGTAAACCCTCAAGTTTTGGTGTAGCTCTAAAAAGAGATGTCTCTTGTTTAAAAAAACAAAACAAAACTTTTTAAACCTTGTGTTTAAAAAAATACAGTCTTGTAAAATTATAAAATTGAATTTAACTTTTGAACCAACAAAGTAACAAAATACATAATAAATGCATTAGATTCTTAAAACAGGGGAATAAAAGTGATTCCATCTGGATGTAGATCAAATTATTCTAGACCAACTCCTCTGATTATTTAGCAAAAGATAGTAAAGGCTTTTCCGACAACAAAATAAAAATAGATTTGAGGTAAACAAAAAAAGACACCTCTCTCCAAAAATTGTTTTAACCTGGAAGATCTTTGATGTCTAAGAAACAAAGTTGACTATTTTAAGACCATTTCAAGTTTCACTGCTTATGCAAAGACTTCATGGCACTGTATCATTTTTATAGGGCTTCGTTTTTTCTTTTCTTCCTATTATTATTATTTTTCACTTCATTTTTATTTATTTATTTACAGAAAAATAAGATTACAGCGCAGGTCCTTCTGGGGAGGGCTAGAATTTCAGGAAGGATTACAGGGTGGCCTTGGTGACCAAGAACAGTTTCACCTGAGTGCTTCTATTTCTAACAGCTGCTTTTCTATTGTAATGGACGATGCTCGCCACAGCTGCAAGGCCAGGCCACTGCAAATGACCCAATCTGAGAATTGGTGCAGCCACAGCTGGTATGGACCGCTCAGGCAGCGATGGACCAGGGCGGGAGCGGGCGCGGTAGGATCTGATCAAGCCCACTATCCGCCCTCACTGGGCGCTGCAATCACTTCGCTCTCTCAGTCTGCCGAAATGACAGAGGTGTCCTCTGAGGATGGATTTACTCAGGCAGGCCAAGAACAAAACAATCATTCCAGAAATATTGCACCTGGGACCATCAGCATTAGCTAATAGATGCCCTTTCTCTTCCTGGAGGTAGAAGCAGTTCCTGTGAACTCTGACCAGTTCCAGGAGGCAGGAAAACAAGTGAAGCAACCTTTTTTTGCAGATTGGGGAACTTATGTACAGAGCAACCCTTCAAAGGGAACTGGGGACAGGTTCATAGCCTATTTCATATGGCACAGGTTTCCAAGTTGTCCTTATAAGATAGCTACCTCCTTTAGAAATCTTGAAAACTATTTATACCCATATAAATATCTCTAAAATATAATTTCCTCATTCCATGTTTCCAGATTTGTTGTCTATGCATCATATACATGACTAAAAAGTGAAAAATCAGAAAAGACAGAACTAGGAAAAAAATTAAAAGAACATATTAGTTGTATGACTCCATGTGCTGCCCCACCCTTATTTGCATGGTCATTTTATTCTAGTTTTTAGATGAGCAACTTGGGTGGTAGTAATAGCACACACCTGGATGGTAGAGTATTTGCTAGTATTCTATATGCTAAATGAAAATGTCTTGAAATATTTCCTGAGCATTTTTTATTTAATAGCAATTGCATAAAATTTAACAGCAAATTTAACATTTAAGTTGTGTGTAGGCTACTGTTGGAGTCCATGATTAACTTAGTATCAAGGCATAGAATCAGTTTGTGATTGAAAGGCTTCAGAGAGATTGAAAGAGGCTCACAAATCTATAAGTTTCCCTAGCATTATTTGCAGAAGGATGATATCATTTTATATATACATATATAAATGTATATGGAAGCTGTTATCATGAAAAAAACATTTTACAGTCTCTCATTTACAGTGGCTCTTTGTCATTGTGCATTGTGTGTGCTGTGTGTATATATATAATTTTTTTCAAGCAACATATTTTAAATACATGATTACTTTCATGTGGAACTGTCAAAGACTGGCAAATTTGCCTGCCTGGCATCCATTCTCTCTTTTCTGGATACAAAATTCATAAATTCCTGTGATTCTCATGGAAGATTATTTCCGTGTTTTGGTTATAACTGGATATATCTCCTCCAACCAGCAGGGATGGGCATGTAACCCAGGTCTAGCCAATCAGAGCATCCTATGCCTACTTACTACAAGTGATTGGTGCGGTGAAAGGTACACAACCCAAGATAGACTCATCGGTCTGTTTTCTAAGATTTGATGGGAAGCTACTGAAAGAGATAAAGAGTCTCTTCTTCTTTTAGGATCACAAGCTGCAAGCAATTGTAGGATGATTTTTTTTTCCCCCTAGCTTCATGGAAAGAACCTGCCTGACAATGATGCCAATACAGTAGATAGGCAAACAAAAGAGGGTGAGCCAGTCCTCTTTTATACCTGTGTCACTGACACATGCTCCTCTATTTTCCAAGGTCCTCCTCTTCCTCTTGAATACTTGTAGATGTCTGTGCAGCCTTCTCAGACTCCTCCAGAAGAATTAGGTGTCTGTAGGCACCATGGACCTTATGTTGAGCAGTTTTAGAATAACTGTCACATATAATTTTTGCTTTTAATGCTTCTTCCCACTATAATTGAAATTCAATGAGGTCACAGAAAGAATTTTTCTTGTTTTCTCTTCAGCCTATTATAGTACTTGATACTTAAATGAACAAAATGAGAATTAAGCCCTCCCTAAATTTATGAAATATTGCAAAGTCTTAATTAACTTTCCTTTGGCTCCGTCTTCCTGGAGAGATGATAAAATCACAAATAAAATGTTTCTGATTTGTGAGACAGTACATACACATGAAAATTTTATTAATGTCACTTCTTACATGGCTTGAAGAAAGCGTTCTATCACCAGGTACTACTCTAGGTCATCTAAAGCTAAGGAAACTTCAAGTGTGCCCTCAAATCCACACAAATCCACACAACCTCAATTTCAGTCTAGTTTTCCATTCCCTTTCTCAAATTCATGGAAAAAAAGGCTACTTGGACGATCTTTTTCATCTGTTATCCTCAATGTTTTCTATTTTGTGTGCTTATATAACATATAGTATCTTTTTTAAAATATTTTTTATTTTAAGGATGTGGGGTACAATTCAGGATTAGGTATACAAGTGGTCATCATACAGGTAAAGTTTGAACCTACTTTTGATCCCCACTTTACCAGGCTTGAGATCAGGTACCCTATTAATGTTATATTCCTCCCCTCCTCTGGCAGTTTCTGGCTACTGCCAATCCCTTTCTTACAGTATTATGGTAAATGTTCAGGGTTCACTTATGAGTGAGAACATATGGTACTCCATTCTTTGTGTCTGTGATAAATAACCGAATATTATAGACTCTAAATCCATCCAAGTTGCTGTGAAGTCCTTAATTCTTCTTTATGGCTGCACAACATTTCATAGTATATATGTACCACATTTTTTTATCCAGAGGAACTTAAATTACTCTGCAAAAAAGATACCTACACATGCATGTTTATTCTGGTATTATTTACAATAGCAGAAACATGGTACCAACTGTGCTACCCATCGAAACTGAACTGGATAGAATCTTTTCTAAACATGGCTTTAAATAAAGGTATCCCACAGTTAATATCTAGAAGTAAGTACTAGATTCAGGAAACTGAATCAGTAAGTACTAGATTCAGGAAAAAAATGAGTTGTGCAACTACCAGACACCAATTTAATAATACTATTCATCTTAATACTTCAAGAAGAATTAAAACTTAGTTGTTAGGGCAAAAGTGCAAACTGGAAAGTACAAAATAGTGATGTTAGCAGGGATGCCACACTATCACTGTGTATTACAGATGAGCATTTTAACCATGGTCCTTCAGAAACTGAATAGAATACAGCAGCCTTTATTGATCTTTAATATTTTCTTAGAGGGGAGAAAAGACCGTATTCAAGATAAAAGTTGAACCTAAGAGAAGACACTTGAACCTCTAGGTGTTCAAGGAAGAAGCAAAACTTCTAATGCAGAATCTCTGGGCCCTAGAAGTCCTCAGGGCCAAACAGTACTTAAACTTCCATTGCCTGAAATGTACCAAGTGAACAAAACCATCACTTGATACAGTCATTATTGCAGAATCTGTATTCTTCTGCTTTCCTATGCCACCTTCAGCATCATCTCCTGTATGTCAATACTGATGCAACATCATTACTAAAGAATTATTGCTCTGAGATTTTAATTTCTGAGGTAAGCTAACTGCAATTCCTTGGTCATGATTGATGGAAAGAGAGCAGTATGATTCAGTCCTTTGTAGCAATTTCTATGACTCATCTGGTGACCAAATGTAGAACTGGCAGAATTTAGCATTAGACCTTTTAATCTCAGTTGGAAATTCTGATTAGAAACATCTGATTTCTGGTACATGGACAAAAAGAACACACAAGGAAACAAAAAATTAACAAGTAAACCAGAAAATCAGATCCGGCTGAACATGGAAGAAACTTTAGAGCAGAGGTTAAGGCTACTTGCGATGTGATAGAAAACTATACATGTGAGTTTAAAAATGTTACTGATGAGGATATTTTTTCCTTCCACAATTTATTTTGCCCTCAAGAAATTAATTTGATATATAAGTCTACTTTTTCATCCCAATCCTCAAGCAAATCAGAACTGCAAATATTAATTGAGGAGCAATTATTTTTATGTTTATAATAAGGTCTCTTTATATTCCAAAGAAAACACAGTTACTTTAAATTGTAAGTTTCACTAGTAAGCTAAAATATAATTATAAAAGTCTTAGTTACACCCAATTTTTTAGGAATATATTTTTGATCTAGTTCTTAAAGTATGGTCTTTGGACAAGTAACAACAGCATCACTAGAAACTTGTTAGAAATACAAATTTGGGGGCCAGTTTCAGACTATGGAATTATAAACTCTAGGAGTTTGGGCCCAGAAATCTGTATCTTAACCAGCCTTCCAGTTGATTCTTATACATGTTAAAGTTTGAGAATCACAGATCTCAAGATAAAGGAAATGGAAGTAAGAAATGAAGAGGTAATGGATTCCCTAAGAAGTGCTTGTTAGTAAAGAGATAATACTCCAAGATTATCAATGATTCAAAAGCAACCATATTATTTATCTGTCACAATTATCAATTATCTAAATGTCATTATTATGTCCATAAGAATTCTACACCCATATTAGAAAAACTTAGGAAAAGAAGAGGTTGAACATTGAATTACTAAAACAATATTAGTTTACTAAACAAATACTAGGTGATGATTTGGGAGATTTGGGAACCCATGTTTTAACATCAGGAACTTCTTCCTGGAGCCATTAGAAAATAATCAAATCAAACTTTATTCTGATATGTGAAATACAGAGATCCATGTTTGACCTTGAAAATCTATGAAAGTCACCTCTGAGTAAGGGTACGGAATTGCATATTAGATTTCTACTTTTCCTTGGACCTGTCATAATCCTCTCTAGAGCTTCAGTTCTGAGAACAGGAGACAAAAGGTTGATGAGGTTCTCATTCTAGTTAATATTCAACAAATAATCATTGTGTCTCTACCCTGTAACAGATATCTTCAAATAATTCTCTGATGACTTTCAATAACAAGTTCATGTAAGTATTTTTATTTCCTTTGTAATGGACAGCTATTATTTTTGTCCTCCCAGTGCCCTATTTATTTTCTCTTGATAATTACATACCTACTTCTTTAGGAGAATTGATTCCTTCTTTATTTTATCCTAGGATTAATCATAATAGTTTTCTATCCCTCTTGTTCACTTGGATTGACAGATGACTCAGAACTACCCAGAATACTTCACTGGGATTATTATATACTGAAGTGAAGGAAAATAAAAAAGACTTTGTCTTTCCTTATTAGATGTTCATGTGGAGTGTTTTAAGCTTGAACTCCCAGCTGATATGTTTTCTTCCCTCATAAAGCTTATCTATAGTCAATAAGAACGAGAACAAGACAGAAAGAAATGCAGAAGATGTAAGAATGTGACTGATTCTCTGAGGTCCCATATGCTAACTGATTTGGCATCTTTTCCTCTGACTGTAGGATCTATCCACCTTCCAGATAACCTTTTCTTGCTTGAGGAAGCTTAATTAGGTTTCTGCCATTTGCAACTGAAAGAGTTCTGACTAATAAACTATATTATGAATGATGAAGAAGACTAAAAGAATTAAGTATGTTGCTCAAGCTACATACTTGATACTGGAAAACATGAGAAACCTAGATCTTCATAGTTAAAGTGCAATATATTCTCTATTATACCACAGCTAGTTATCATCTTTAAAAACAAGCCTAGGGGAGAAGATTCTGGGAAGATGGCAGAGTTAGAAGCACCAAGAATCTGTATCCCAACCTAGACAACAATTACACTGTCAAAATCTGTCTGATGTTCGGAACTCTGGGTTCTATTGAAGAATTGGAACTTCAAGGTGAAGACTTGGGCAGTAAATTACATTTAATTTCAGTCAATTTCAATTCTTAGCACAGTAGCAGCTACTTATCTCCCAGTCCCAGCCCATGGTCGGCAGCTGTACATGTATTCCTAAAGCAGCTTGCACATAGCTCACAGGAACCCAAGTGTACAAAAATCTTCCTGTTCTCCAAATAGTGAAAAGTGCTATGATTGCTGCTTGCTGCTGATCACAGAATGGATGTTAAAGAGATAGATGGCCATTGCACTGCACCTCCTCCCATTGTTGAAGTCCCTTTCCTTTCAACTGAAGTGACTTACAGGGATTTAAAAAGCAAAATTCTATTTTATAACCTCCCATTAATTTTTCTCTGTTTCTTCCTTTGGGAGCCAGACATTAAGGGCTAGAATATTCAAAAGCAACTCCATATATTGGCAATATTGAAACATGACCACACATGCATTGTGAGAGGGGCAGGTGCAGAAAAGACATGAAAAGACTTGATGGCTATGCTTACACCCTAGACTGATTCTTGGAACAGAAATAGTCAATGATAGTATAATAATAACAACAACAAACACAGCAAACCTTTGAGAAGAAGGAAAAACTTATCATGTTATTAGCTTCAACTGCTAAGTTTTCAAGAAAAAAAATTACAAGGCATACAAAGAAACAAAAAAGTATGGCCCATTCAAAGAAAAAATAAATCAACAGAGACTGTTCCTGGAAAGACTTGATGGCAAATCTACTAGACAGAGACTTTAAAACAACTGTCTTAAAGATGCTCAAAAAACTAAAAACAAACAGAAAACATGAAGAAAATCAGGAAAATAGTATATGAACAAAATGTCATTAAAGAAAGATATAACAAACCTAATAATAAGCCAAAAGACAAAAACTAGAGCTGAAAAGAATAATAACTAAAATGAAAAATTTAATAGGTGAATTCAATGGCAGATTTGAGTTGAGTAGGAAGCAGAAAGAATCAGAAATCTTGAAGACAGGATGATAAAAATTATCAAATCTGAGGAACAGAAGGAAAAAGAAGATTAAAGAAAAATGAATAAAGTCTCAGGGACCTATGGGATACCAACATACATTGCAGGAGTCCCAGGAAAAGAAAAAGATAAAGGGACAGAGAGAATATTAGAGTAGATAATGGCTGGAAACTTCACAAATTTGATGAAAGTCATAAATATAAACATCTACAATGCTCAACAAATTTCAAGTAAGATGAACACAAAGAGACCCACACTGAGACACATTATAATTACTTACAAAAGTCAAAGAGACAATCTTGAAAGCAGAAAGAGAGAAGCAATTCATTACATACAAAATCTTCCTCAATAAGATTATCAATAAATTTCTCACCAGAAGCTTTAGAGACCAGAGGATAGTGGGTCAATATATTCAAAGTACTAAAAAAAAAAAAAAAAAAAAAACTGTCATCCAAGAATCGTATAGTCAGCAAAGCTGTCCTTTGAAGAGAAATTAAGATATCCTCAGATAAACAAAAAGAGAGGAAGTATGTTGCATTACTAGTACCTTCCCTGTAGAAGCGCTTTGGAGAGTTCTGAAGGTTGAAACCAAAGTACACTAGACATTAACTTCAAGCCATACGAACAAATAAATATATCAATAAAGGTAAATGTATGGGCAACCATAAATGCTAGTATTGTTGTATCAACAGTTTGTAACTCCATTTTTTTTTTTTGAGTCGGAGTCTCTGTCACCCAGGCTGGAGTGCAGTGGCACGCTTATGGTCACTGCAGCCTCAACCTGCTGGGCTCAGGCAATCCTTCCATCTCAGTCTTTCAAGTAGCTGGAACAACAGGCATGTGCTAATTTTTGAGATGAGGTCTCACCAAATTGTCCAGGCTAGTCTCGAACCCCTGAGCTCAGGCAATTCTCTCGCCTCAGCCTCCCAAAGTGCTAGGATTACAGGCTTGAGCCACTGAGCCCAGCCTCCATTTTTTTATATTCTACATGATTTAAGAGATGACTAAAACACAATTAGTTTAAAAGCTAGTATTATTGTAACTTTGGTTGGTAACTCCACATTTCACTTATTTACAATTTAAGAGACTAACGCATTTAGAAGAATTAATAGTTTATGATCTGGGGCACACAGTGTGTAAAGATGCAATTTTGTTAAATCAGCTAGTAAAAGAGGTGAGGATGGAGCTGTAAAAGAGCAGAGCTTTATATGTTATTGAAGTAAAGCTGGTATAAATTTAAACTAGAGTGTTATAATTAGGATGTTAAATGTAGTACCCATGGTAACCACAAAGAAAATAACTATAGAATATACACAAAAAAAATGAAAAAAGGAATTTAAATCTTCACTATAAAAAAATCAACTATACACAAAGGAAGACAGTAATGCAGTAAATTGCAGACAAGAAAGCTATAGGATATATAGAAAACAAATAGCAAAATGACAAAAGTAAGCCCCTCTTTGGTAGTAACTACTTTAAATGTAAATGGATTAAACTCTCCAATCAAATGACAGATTGGCAGAATAAATTTTTAAAAAAGAATCTAACAATATTCTGTCTACAAGAGAATCATTTTTAAATGATTCAGATAAACTGAAAGTAAAAAGCTGGAAAAATGTATTCCAAACAAATAGTAACTAAAAACGAACAGAGGTGGCTATACTATCAGACAAAATAGACTTTAAACCAAAGATGTTTATAACACACAAAGAAAGATACTGCATATTAATAAAATTTTCAATACATTAAGAAATATAACAATTTTTAAATTTTATACAATGAATAAGACAATAAAAATACAAAGCAGAAACTAATAGAATTGAAGGAATAAATAGTTCAACAATAATAGCTAGAGACTTCAACATTGAACTCTCAATAATGATTAGAACAATCAGACAGAAGACAAGGAAATGGAAGGCAACATAAAAAGCCAATTTGATCTAACAAACATGTATAGAACACTCTACCCAACAACACGGCATACACATTCTTCTCAATGAACCTGGGACATTTTTCAGAATAGACAAACATGATAAGCCACCAATTAAGTCAGAGCATGGTGTATACATACAGTGGAATATTATTCAGCCTAAAAAAGAAGGAAATTCTAACATCTTCTATAGCATGACTGAACCTCGAGTATATACTGAGTGAAATAAGCCAATCTCAGAAAACAAATATTGTATGATTCCTTTTATATGACATACTTAGTCAAAATCATAGAGATAGAAAGTAGTTTGGAGGTTGCCAAGTACTGGGGACAGGGAGCAATAGGAGTTATTGTTTAATGGGTAGATAATTTCCATTTTAAAAAATAAAGAGTTCTGGAGACGTGTGATGATGATGGTTGTATAATATTATGAAGGCATTTAAAAACACTGAACTGTACACTTAAAATGGTCAAGATAGTAAATTTTACGTATGTGAATGTTAGTACAATTTTTTTTAATGGGAAAAGAAATTAACCTAGCATTTGTCAATCTGAATGTATTATGTGATGACTAAATTTTCAAATTACATATTAAAACAAAATACAAAAAGCATGACCCATAGAAAAGAATAATATTAGACTGGACTTCATTAAAATTAAGACCTTCTGTTAATCAAAATAAGCCATTAATAAAGGACAATGAAACTACAGACTGGAAGAAGAAATTTGTTAATTTAATATACATTTTTTTAACGTATTTACCAGAATACATAAAAATAAATAAAAAACAAAAAGATGATTAATTTTTAAAAGTTAAAAGATTTGAATAGTATTTCATGTAACAGGTTTCCAAAAGCTCAATAAGTATATGAAAAGTACAGAACATTATTATTCATTAGGGAAATAAAAATGAAAACCACAGTGAGATGCTACCATAAAATCACTAGATTGACTAAAATTAAAGATACTGATATCATCACACATGGGCACAAGTGCAGAGAAACCAGGGCTGTCAAGTATCACTGGTGTGAACAAAAATTCATGTTCTCATTTTGGAAAACCCTTTGGCAGCATTTACTAAAGCTGAACTATGTCTACCTTACCACATAGCAATCCTAATTTAAGCTGGGTCGACTAAAGAAAGACTGAGTAGATGTGTTCATCAAAAATCAAAGCAGGTAGTCATACTAATTGAAAAATAATAATAAAACAAATATTCATCAAGAGAAGAATAACATATCTAGACTGTGGAGTAATGCTCCACAGTAATTACTCCACAGTAAAAAAAGAAACAAACGTATTTACCATAGGCAAGAATATAGATTAATCTCATGAATGCAATATGAAACAAAAGTAGCCAGACATGAGACATGATTCCATTTTTCTGAAGTACAAGAACAGGCAAAATCAAGTATGGTGATAGATCAGAATGATGGTAACCTCTAAATAGAGGAACATTATCTGGAAAAGGAAAAGAGAAGATTTTTTAAAAATCTTCTGTATATCTTAGTTCAAGTGGTGATTACAGCAGTGTATATATATGTAAAAATTCATTGAGTTGTACATTTAAGATCTATGTACTTTCCTGTCTGTGTATCATAGATCATTTTTTAAAAATTAAAAGAACAAATTAAGAAAATGCTACAAACATGTCCTAATTCTCCATGTTTTATCATTTTAAAGGATATCCTTGAAGATTCAAAAATGTAAGAGCCCAGAAAGGAATGGAATAGAGATCATATCAAATGGAATGCCTGTGTGATGTGACAGTGAAGTCTACATATCTGCCTAGATAAGTTGGGCAACATGTCTAAAAAAAAGATTTCAGTATTTTAGGGTTGTTTGGTGACATAATGTGACAAACTGATGAACAGAAGCGCTACACACATTGTTAAATCACCTTTATTGATCCACAAAATCATCAAGCTGAATTTACATGCTCCTTGAAAATTTGGGAAAATAAAACATATTTCATTCAGTCTCACAAATCCTTTCTCTAACCTATGTATACTGGTAAATTCTGTCTTGAGGAGTACTGTGTTATTAAATTACTATTTAATTTTATAAACATATCCACCTCTTCCAAAAGCACCCTCAAATAATTATATTTTCTCTGTATTTTCAAATTACCTTAGAAAAAACATAAATGACAGAGCATTAATATAATAGCATATACAGAAGCCTTATTATTTCTAGCTAATCATTAAAGTACAATAAACATGACAAAAAGCATGTCTAGGCAAATATACACACTCACAAATATTATTCAATCTCTTTCCAAAGCCCCTGCAAGCTGACCTTATCAACCCAATTAGATGGCTACCCATTTCCAAAGCAAAGTTAAAAGCAGTAAACACATCATTAAGAAAAATGGGCAAAGGTTAGCTTCCTGGAGAATTGTTCTTACAGTAAGTGTATGATTTTTGTCAATTTGTTTTGAGAAGTGACAATTGCTACTGGAATAATCTGTTTTATGCTTCTTTCACTGACGTAATCTAGTAGCTATTATTGAACAAAACATTTTAGAGCTGAAAGGAACACTAGGAATAATTTAGTTCATCCTCTTCATTCAAGAAGTGAGAAAACTGAGAGCCAGAGAGCTTTCATTACTTGTCCCAAGTTAGATATAAATAGATATTTGGGGCATACCTAAGTTTCCTTATAAATGTAATTTAGATTCAGCCTATGAGCTGTAAAGTCTAAAGGAAAAAATACACATTTCACAAAGGGAATTTATGTTTACAAATTGTGAGGAACCTACCATTTCTAGTCCATCTTCATTGAAACATGGATATGTTCCTTGAATTTACATCTGAAATGTAGACCTGTGATTCTAAACCTCAAAAATAATGAGAACCCATTTTTAAAATACAAGCAACAGATAAAGATGCCTTCTGAGTTCCCTGATTGACAGGATATTGTGATAGTATTCAATCTGACTTTTTAACTACATTCATGTGTTTTTCTAAGTCATTCTCAGGAACTATCAGGATTATCTTCCTAAAGCACAGGTTTTGCCCTCCAATACAATACTCATTGCCATCTTTTTTTTTTTTTTTCTCAACCAACTCATCCTTGACAAAGCCTCCACTAACAACCTGGGGAGAGGAGAACTTATTCAGTAAATGGTGCTGGGAAAACTGGCTGACCACTTACAGAAGATGAAAACAAAACACCTATCTTCTTTGGGTTCCTTAGAAGCAAACAGTGACACAAAGAGACATGTGAAGGTAATGTATAATGAATAGTTCCAGTGAAACACAAGGAGCAGGAAGTGGAAGAAAGAAAGAAAAGGGGCCAAGCAAGAGTGCAAGATGAAGGTTTGTCTACACAGGGTAACTGGCTCATCGACACAGGGTACTCTGGTGTCAGTGTAGTCAGCACTATCCAAAGTGTAGTTTGCAGATCCCGTGATCTATGAACAATATGTTACTAGTCCATGATGAAATAAGGTGCTTGCAGCTAAGTTATTAATCCCACTGCTTATTTCAGCTGAACTTTCTTTCACAGAACCATTTCTTTGTGAAGGAAATGTGTAGAATTATGCTCTGACACAAGCTCATCTTTTCCTGGATGGTAAGAAAAAGTTTGCATATTGACTTCCTTGAGTAGCACTAATATAGATCACATTTCAAAGTTGTTCTGACAGGGGGAAGCAGCTGGATTATTTATATCCCATCATTATCAGTTAGTGTTTAAGTCCTGTTCCCTGGGGATGTGGAGGAAAAATTCCTAGATCTCCAGGCTTGGGGCAGCAGGGGACAGTGATCTTGCAGCCTGTCCACAAGGAGAAACAGGTGCCAACCACTGGTTGGTAGTAATACTTCATGAGTGCATGAAAAAGGTTAGGGACTCCAACATAAGAAAGAAATACTAACCTAACATCATGTACTAAGTTGTTTAGAAAGTTCATACTTTGTCCTAGCTCATTCTGTCTGGCTATATATGGTCTTCACCTTTTCAGTTTCATCTCTAATGGCATCCTAACCCATTCCACCTCACTCTATACCAGTGATTTTCAATTTTGCTCGCACATTGAAATCACCAGGGGAGTTTTTAAAACTGCTGATACCTGAGTTTTTCACCCAACTATCCTAATTTTATTGATCTAATAAGTCTTAGACATTGGGGATGTTTAAATTCTCCCTCAGGTGATTCTACTGTGCAGCCAAGACTGAGAACCAATAGTATAAGATTTTATACTAAACTACTTCATACTTGCAATTCCATGAGTTTAACATTGCATGTCTCTGTTTGCCATACCCTGAACACTACAGAAATAACCTTCTCCATTTTGCTTTTTCAAATCCAATTGACATTTAAAATGCTATTTATTCTTTAAGGCACAATTCAACCATTTTTCTCAATTACAATGGTTAATAAACACATGAAAAAAGTGTTCAGTGTGCTTAGCACTTAACCAAAGTGTAGTGAAACAAGTCTACTACTGATGGACATATACAAACACTGTAGGGAACAACATGGAAATGTGAATCATATGCCTTGATCTAGAACATTTCTGAAACCCCTTTCCAAGGAAATAATCCTCAACACTAATGAAAAACCATTATATATAACTCCGCCACATTATTTAAACGATGAGAAACAATGTAATGCCCATCAGTAACAAGTCAACAGTCTTACAACCATCAACAGTCTTAAAATAGAATATAAACAATTGAAAATGATGCTTAAAAAGAGTTTTTAAGGCCGGGCTCAGTGGCTCAGCCTGTAATCCCAGCACTCTGGGAGTCTGAGGGGAGTGGATTGCCTGAGCCCGCAGGTTTGAGACCTGCCTGAACAACTTGGCAAGACTTCGTCTCTACAAAAAATAAAAAGTTATCTGGGCATGGTAGCGCACACATGTACTTCCAGCTACTTGGAAGGCTGAAGCAGAAGGATCGCTGGAGCCCAGCAGGTCGAAGCTGGGGTGGCCGTGAATATGGCTGGGCAGCAGAGTATGCCTGGGCAACAGAGTGAGACTCCAACTCAAAAAAAAAGAAGAGTTTTTCATAATCTGGAGAACTGAGAACTGTTTATACTGTAAGATCAACCGCACACACATGAACACACATACACACCCACAATAAGTTTACAACATCTAAATTCTTATCTAGTTTTAAACACATTGAAAAAAAGACTGGAATGTACATCAAAATGAAATAAATAATTATCCCAGGTGGTGGAATTATAAATATGAAAAATAAAGCATTACTAAAATTTTCTATGATGACTGTTTTTACTTATTTGAAAAAATATATTCATTAATTTTGGCCCTTTAATATTTAAGATTTTCCCTCTCTGTATTACTTTCTCTCTTACCAATTACAACATTGCTTATTTGTCTCTCTCTTATGTTTCTTGGATTATGTCTTGTATTTCTTATCAAAGTATAATTTACATACACAATGGAATTTTCAGAACATAAATGTGCCGTTGAGTTGATTTTGACAAATTTGGTTGAACATTTTCATTACCTCAGAAAGTTTCCTTGTACCCATTCCCAATTTACCTCCCACTCCTGTGAGAAGTAACCATTTATCTGATTTGTATCACTGTAAGTGAGCTTTGCCTATTCTAGAATTGCATATAAATAAGTTCATACAGTATGTACTTTTTCATCTTTCACTCAGAACAATTTTTTTATATTTACTAAGATATTTTCACTCATTAGAAGTCAGTGCCTTTGTTATTGCTGAGTCATATCCACTATATGAATATACCAGTTTGTTTATCGAGACTCCTATGAAGCTCTGGTCTATTTCCAGTCTGGCTAGTATAAATAAAGCTGCTTTTTTTTTTTTTTTTTTTTGAGTTGGAGTCTCACTCTGTCACCCAGACTGGAGTGCAGTGGCCGCTCCCAGCCACCACAGCCTCGACCTGATGGGCTCCGGCGATCCTTCCGCCTCAGCCTTCCAAGTAGCTGGAACTACAGACGCGCACTACCACACCCGGCTAATTTTTGATTTATTGTAGAGATGAGGTCTCACCAAGTTGCCCAGGCGGGTCTTGAACCCACGGGCTCAGGCAATCCACTCACCTCAGCCTCCCAAAGCACGGGATTACAGGCTGAGCCACCACCAAGCCCGGCTTGAACATTCTTGTACAAGGATTTGGGGGACATTTCTGTGTGGTAACCAGACTCCAAAATGGCACCCAATGATCCTTGCTTCCTTGTCTTCACACTGTAGTTGCACCTTCTTCCTTGTCTTCATGTTTGTACTTGCACTTTCTTTCCCCCACCCCATTCACATACATTTCACACTAAATATGGCTAATCTATGTAATCAAGATGATATTGCACAAGATTATAAAGTAGGACTTCAGGCTCATGCATAAAAGCTGCCACCTGGCTTTCTCTTCAATCAGCTACTCTGGTGCATACCAGCTTTCACAAGGACACTCAAGCAGCAGTATGTGGGATCTACATGGCAAGGAACTGAGGTCTCTGGCAACCATCATCCTCATTTATTAGTCGTGAGTGAGCCATTTTAGAAGCAGAGCCTCTAGTTCCAGTCAAGACTCCAGGTGACTGTAGACAACACCAACATATTAACTGAAACTTCATGAAAAATGAAGGCCAAGCCACTTAGATACAACCACTCCTGAATTTCTGACCCTCCAGAAACTATATGAGATAATATGTTTTAATTTTTGTTTCAAGCCATGAAATTGTGGTATTTTATCATGCAGATAACTAGTTGAATTTCTGGATCATAGGGTAGATGCATGTTCGACTTTTTAAGAGACACTGAAAGTATTTCTGGTTGTTTGTGCTATTTTACACTTCCAGGGTTACGGCTGCTCCATATCTTTACTAAAACATGGAATAATTGACCTTTTTAATTTTTGCCATTCTAGTAGGTGTGTAGTGGTATCCTACTGGGATTTTAATATATTGATGTAAACCATTATGACTAGTGATGTGAAGCATTTCATGTGCTTGTTGTGTGTCTTGTAGTTAATGCATCTTTAACATTCATTTCACAAGACTGTGAACAAGCATCTACCATGAGCCTGATATTAATCAGGGATTAATAAAACCTTGATTAACATAGTAATAAACAAATGAAGGTTTTTCCTGTCAAAACTTACAAATAGAGGTAACCCTGAGCTCTTTTAAAGATGGGAATTATAAATTATACAATACAATATAATTCAGTAACTTAGTTACTTAATGGTAGAAATTTATAATTAGATGTTTAAAGTTTTCCTTTCTATCATTTGTAAAGGGAAAATATGGAAATACTTCCCCTTTCTGATTTACTTGGATTTTTTTCTTGCTCAGTGCACCTGGCATTGTACTAAAAGTCTTGCAGGATAGGACGAGAATAGAGTGAATCTCTTAAACAGTAAATGGAGCAAGCAGTGAAGTACCCAGGACTCTGAGTTACATTAATAAAGTCAGCACATAATAAATGAAGTATGACATCTGAGGAGATAACCCTAAAAGACATTATGTTACAATGCCAAAAACAAGCCTTGGGTATAACCTAACTAACAGTCTAAACATATCTATCGATTAAACTTGTCATTACTGATGGAATGGTCTCATTAGAAGGAAATAAATGGTAACCAAGAAGCCAGAATTTCTATAAGTTAAGATGTATAGAAGGAAAGAATACTGAATGGAGACAGGGGACAGCAAAAGAATTCTAATCATCAAAGAGGTATTCTCTATTGCAGGGCAGAGGTGGTTCATCAGTTTCATCATGGCCTACATGGCAGAGCTTCTCCTTTCACCTTTGTTCAGACCACATGATGACCAAACAGCCTTGATGACTAATTTAGTTTCCTAGTCAGAGTATGTACTGAAGCAGACACAAGGGTTCTGATTGCAACAAAAGAAATCATTCCCACTGTAAAAGAATAAATGGACGCAGGAAGAGATGAGCTAATCAGATAATGGACAAATTCTAATTGGCTTACTGGTTGCATTTCACATATTTAATTAATATGGCAGATATTGATTTCACAAGCTGCAAACTCAGTTATACTTTTAAAAAAACTGTTTTCATTTTCCTATTACTATACTTAATTCCTATCTCAAACTTCATTTATTCCTAGTGGCAAATAACTAATGTAGTGAGTTCAAGGTATTCTTCAGGCAAATCTTAGGTTCCTCTGTCATAGAAGGATTTTCCCAGTGAAATCAAGGTTCCCCATTCTCCTCTCTTCTCTCTGGTAGTATCTGAAACTTAGAGAGTGGGTAGTGGGAGCTGGCAAGCCCACAGTATTGTACAACTTCAAGGATATCAATCATAGCAATATTGATGTTTGCTTCTCTGTCAGCATTTGTCCATGCTTTTGTCCATGACTGATGAGCAAACGAATGAATTTTTCATGTCCTAACTTAGGAAAAGAGGTCCCCTGAGGTTTTTTGAAGGTAGGAATTTGCATAATTGCAAAATACAATCAATAGCATTGTTCCCAAGTGTTCTCTGGGAAACCTGTGACTATCCCTCCAACCAAAAGACATTTTTAGGTTAAAGTTAGACAACTCCTTCTACTTGCTTCAGCACTCTTCAAAGGGCAAATGAAGAGGTATGTCCTGGTTATTATTATGAGGAAGCAAACCATCCAAAACTTAACAGTTTACAATGATAATCATTTTATAACATTCATGCTCTGTGAGTCATATCTTCAAGGATAGGGGTATGTGATTCTTCTGTTTCCCTTGGTGTCACTTGGTGGTATTTCACTAGTGTCTAGACTGATTTAAAAGTCCAGGATGGCTTCATTCACATGCCTGTTGTCTTAGTGGGGTTAGATAGAAGGCTGGACATAGTTGAGCTCATGCTGCTCCTCTCCAGGCAGTATCAGAACCTCTCCAAGTAGGCTCTTCAGCAGTGTGGTCAGACTTCTTATGTGGCTACTGGCTTTCTTTGGGGAAACATTCTAAGAAATCCAAGTAAAAGCTGCAAACCTGCTTGTTATCTAGACTTGGAAGTCACAGATGCTCACTTCTGTTGCATCCTATTGGTCAAAAAAGCCACCAGGTCAACCCACCTTCAAAAGGAGAGAATGACTCTGTCATTCAATGGCAAGTAGAAAGAGTTTGTAACTGTTTTTAATCTGGGTGGGAGAGGGAAATAGCAAGTCTTTTGTAAACCACTCTTAGGGATCATAAGAATCTTGATGTAGTTAACTCAGACTTTCTTGGCCCAAGATACCACATCATGCCATGTTATACCATCATCTCTTTTCAACTGGTATCGTACCATCCCAAGATATGATGAAATTCTGGCACTTGGGTGTTTTCCCCAGCACAAGCTGGAAAGCAAGACACAGGTGCTTATTGCTTTTGGAGCCCCAAATTAATTTTCTTTTATCACCACCTCCTCAGGGCTCTCAGTTTTGGAGCAGGGTGCAGGGCAGAGAACTTCTTCTCAGGGAACATCACCTTACTTTATTTCCATCTTCCCCAGCTCTTTTGTTCTACCCATGCCAGAAGGATCTTCATCTTTAGTCAGCAAGCAGGGGAAACAGGGCTTGACTGAATGAATTTTCTTGCTTGCCAAATATTTATGCCAGGGCTTTAGAATTTGATCCTCAAATATCATTAAGAAATTTATTTCCCCCCCTCCTCTGTGATCTCCTAAAGTCTCCCTTCTCTGAGGCACAGAGACCGAGATTTAGATTTAAGAGGCAAACAGAACTGGAGGTAAAATGGTTTACATACGAAAAAAATAAAATAACCCCAGTAATTGTTTCAAAATATGTTTCCATCACTTTTATCAATGGGTTTCTATCTTTGACATTAGTCATTCATGAGTTTGTGTGTTCAAACCTTCTCTGAAAAACTGAGAGATGATTAAATCTGGGAGCACTGGTAAAATCGAATTTCTGGTCCTGCAAAGCTGAAAATCCAGCTTCTCACTTTGCTGAATTCCAAAAAGGGCACACTCAGGTTCTCTGCTTTACTTTAATAGGTACCTAACACTTTACTAAGGGCCGTACGTTATACATATTATATTTATAAAAATACAATACAAGCCCTAAAAGATAGAACATGTTATTATTTCCATTTTATAGATAGAGAAACAGGCACAGAGATATGAATCAACTTGAAGAAGCTCACACAGTGGCGGAGCCAGAATTTAAACCTCAGTAATCTAGCTTCAGATTTCATGATCTCAGCAACTGTTAACATGTTATTGACACTTTCATGCTTATTTTTAAACTACAGTAAATATACATCTATAGTTGCAACTACTTTCTGGCAAAACTTAATTTTTTTAGTAAAATTATTATATTAAAGTGTGGCTATACACATACATGTTGAGTATTTTAAACACCTGTTTGCCAAAAGTCTCCAGAAGCACAACAACTAGAAATTATAATCAATCAGTATAATGATATGAAGGTTGACCATAGCTAGAAAAAGGTTTAATAATACCAAATCTAGGAAATATAAAAGAATATATAAAGGTAAAATAGTCTAAATCTTGTCAACTTTGCTTGTCATTTGAATACAAACCTCAAAATTTGTTTAATAAATCAAAGCAGGTGATTATTTCTTTAGAAGGAAAGTAACAACCTATGGATTGACTATTATCTGCTTTTTATTGACATGTGAAGTGTTCTTTAAAGTGACTATGCTAAGAAATCTTCTTTCTAGCTATGTCACATCTGGTGACAGCTGAGGTTAATTTACTAATCCCCAGTTGTGAACTATAAAAACAAAGTACTAGACTTTAAGAGATTAGAGCTATAATATTAAAGTGACAGTGAATCATGCATCTCAAATCACAGATGTTCAGATAAATAAAACATGATTGTGTCCCAGAAAACCAAAGAAAAGACCCAGTTGGAATCAGATTTCACAAAAACAGTGCAAGCCTTGACACCAGATGGTTTTATAAATGTAGGAAAGAAGCATTTAAATGCATACTTTTAATTTTTTAATTAATTGACCAAAGCTTTCTCTTCTTTGAAGTGCATTTCAGACAATCTTTTTTTGATGCTTCAAGAAAAATTATGTATAGGTGAAACCTACATAGATAACTAAAAGCTAGAAGAAAACAGACTGAAAACAGAAGAAACAAGGCTGAAGATTGCCCTAAACTTGAATATGGTTTCAGAAATGGTACTAGTTATTGGTTCTGTTTTCATTTTTCTCCAAACACTTTATCACCAAGGCCATCTGACACCTTCGATTTCAAGCTATCTTGCCTCAAGTGAGTGTCTTTATTAGTTTCTATACACACACACACACACACACACACACACACACACACACACACACACACCAGGATATCTAGATTCTAAAATGTGTTAAACAAATCAATTCCAACCTCACCACCCATGACCCCATAATCTTAAAGATGGCAGTCTGTGTTACAATAATTTCCAATCACTCTTTGAATTAACCACCTCTTTTTTGGACACAGAAAGAGGATATATGTAACCATATATACAAGCATAGATAGATAGATAGATAGATACATATACACACATATGCGTTCTTCATAAACATGCCATTATGCCTAACCACTTGAACTTTCAGTCAAAGTTTCTCTGCTCAATCATAAAAACAAAGTGTTTCCACAATCAGAATTAAAAATTTAAGTGGGGCAGTCACAATCACAATAGGCTGTTAGTTATTAAATAAGGTAACATAAGTGAATATGTTTGATATAGATTGCTATTTGGTAAATATTAGGTCCCTTTCAGTTGTGCATAAAAATATAAAGATTAAAGAGCTGGAGGTATGTGAAAAGGGATAGTGAGAAATCTTTCACACAATACCTAGAATGTAAGTTCCATGAAGTCAGGGACTGTTTTGTTCGTCGATGGATCTTTAGCACATAGATGAGTCCCTGGCTACGGTAGCATTAAATAAATGCCCCTTAAATACTATATAAATAAATAATTGTGTGGTGGGAATGAGGAAGAGGAAGGGAGGGAGGGAGGGAATGAGAACGGGAAGGAAGGAGGGGAGGGAAGGAGGAAGGAAGGAAGGAAGGAAGGAAGGAAGGAAGGAAGGAAGGAAGGAAGGAAGGAAGTTTAATAAACTGTGGCTCATACTACAATGGTCTTTATCAAAGCCAGTGATCCTGATCCAAGAACTGAGAAATTACTTTTCCCTCTGAGATGCCTAAAAATGTGTCATATTCATTCTAGCCATATAAAAGAGTGGTTAAGTTCTTAGTCTAGGGAGTCAAACTTGAGCTTAATTCAAACCCCATTCCATCACTTTGATTTGTGTGATCCCATTGAGTTTCTTAGCCTTGCTAAGCCTTAATTTTCTCATCTGTAAAATAGTTACAGTAAGTGATGAATAGCATTTAATATCTGTTATATATTTAATTGTAACCTCCGAAGTTTATATATTGAAGCCCTAACCATCTATGTGACTATTTGTGGGAATAGGGTCTTAAGGAGATAATTAAGGTTAAATGAGGTCATAAAGGTGGAACTCCAATCCAATAGAACTGATGTTCTTATAAGAAGAAAAGACTTCAAGAGGGCATGTATACAGAAGAAAGGCCATGTAAAGACAGTGAGAAGGCAGCTGTCTTACAAGCTAAGAAAAGAGGCCTCATCAGAAACTAATCCTACTGGCATCTTGATCTTGGTCTCACAGTCTTCAGAACTGTGGTAAAGTTAATTTCTTTTGTTTAAGCCACTGAGTCTGTAGCAGTTTGTCATAGCAGCCCCAGAAAGCTAATATACTAGTATCTCACAGTGAGCACTGGACTAGAAAATAAATGTAAGTTTAGTGCCTAGCACACAGGTAATGCCTATAATTTATTGCTAATTCTTTTTGCTTGTTTGTTTTTGTTTTTTTGAGTTGGAGTCTCACTCGGTTGCCCAGGCTGGAGTACAGTGGCATGCTCATGGCCACCCCAGCATCCACCTGCTAGGCTCAAGTGATCCTTCCGCCTCAGCCTTCCAAGTAGCCAGAACTACAGATGTACACTCCCATGACTGGCTAATTTCTTGATTTATTGTAGACACAAGGTCTCACCAAGTTGCCCAGGCTGTTCTCAAACCCATGGGCTCAAGCAATTTCCTCACCTCGGTCTCCAAAAGTGCTGGAATTACAGGCTTGAGCCACAGCACCTGGCCAATCATAGCTAATTATTATTGAGAGATAATTCTCCATGCATTTCCCATGCTTCTGCATATCTCCTCAGCAGAAGCTTGAAAGCTTTTGGTCAGAACTACGTTTTCAAAGATGTTTATAAAGTAAACAGTTTTAGAAGACAGAGAAAGATAGTGTTTCCCTCTGGAAGAGAGAGGAGTTTTATATGTTGTCCAGTATAACAGCAGTCCCCAACCATCTTGGCATCAGGGATTGGTTTTATGGAAGATATTTTTTCCATGGACCCAGGTCAGGGGAAAGTGTGCAGCCAAACCTCACTGATAAAGTTAATCTGTATTTGCAGTGAATCCCAGTGCTAGCACCACCACCTCCGTTCCACCACTCCTTAGATTCTCATAAGGAGTATGTGACCTAGATCCCTGGCATGCACAATTCATAATAGAGTTTGCACTCCTATGAGAATCTAATGCCGTGGCTGATCTGACAGAAGGCAGAGCTCAGGCAGCAATGCAAGTGATGGGGAGTGGTTGTAAATACAGATGAAGCTTTGCTGGCTTACCCACCACTCACCTTCTGCTGCGCAGCCTGGTTTCTAACAGGCCATGGACCGGTACTGGTCCATGGCCCAGGGGTTGGAAATCCCTGCAGTATAATAAAGATAATGTCTCCCTACAGGTCAAAGTTTGACTAAGTTTGCTGTAGTCTATCATAAATGATTCAGGTTCCCTGACTGCAGAGTTTCTCAGTTGTGACACAGACCTACTTTGTATGCAACATCCAACTTAGCTGTTCCATTTTGCCTCAGTAGAATTTGAGGGCAAAGGTAACTGGCACAAACTTAAAGCTCACATTGCTTATAATGCCGTAAAGTAAGAAAGTCCTTCATTTCTGACCCAGAAGTGGCATGTCTTCTGACAACATCCATGAAACTACGTCAAGCTGACAACGTACAAATAAGATAAAACTCAGATTTTTCAGTCTGACAATTATTATTTCACTTGTTCTTACTCTTTAAGTATGAAGAACATGAGGAAAATAATCGAACAATATAGCGACTTTTGAATTACATGACTAGCAGTAAGGCAATTCTTTAAGAGAGAATGTTGTTCTAAAACTAATTCTTCCAGCTGTAATCTCATACTATTTTATCCATTCACTCTTATCTATGTTCCTTCAAAATTTTACTTCTCCCTACAGCTATCATTCATTCATACAAACACACACACACACACACACACACACACACACACACACATACATATATATGTATATCTCACAGACAAACCTCTTTGAAGAGGCATATTCATTATCCGTCTTCCTGTCCTCACTGTTCCCTCATTCTTCAATCTACCTATGTATGGCTTTCCTCACTATCTCCATCGAAATAATTTTGAAAAGGTTTCTACAACCTTTCTGTTGATAAATTCAATGGATATTTGTCAATTCCTCCTTTTATTGTATCATTCTATAGAATTTAACATTGCTATTTAGTCTTTCCTTTTTTAAACTCTCTCTCTTGCTCTCTCATGTCTGGAAAATCTCTTCAGGATTTTCCCCACATTCTCAGTTCATTTTGTCTGCTTATCCTCCTCAACTCAGACTTTAAAACTTTCTGTTTCTTAAAACTTGATCCTAAGTTCTTTCTCTTCTTAGTCTCTCTGTAAATGATCTCTTTGTGCTCCCAGGTTCTATTATTATCAATTACAAATTTAAGCTCCAAACCAGACCTCTCTTCTGATATTGAAACCCCTGGAATCCCAGGGGACATCTTTCACTCTTCCTTCACTCTTTTACCTTTCCATGTCATACCAAACCAAGTCTTGTCTAGTTTGCCTTCGAAACATTCCCTATATCTGCATACTTATCTCCATACCCACCCACTACCTCATAGATCACCTAGACTTTTGTAATAATCTCCTAACTAGTCTTTCCACATTTACTTTTGGCCTCTTAAATTGGTTCTCCACACAAAGACTGAATTTATTTTTTACAAACTGTCAATCTGATTATTTGCTATCATCCCCACCTAACCTTTTAAATACTTCAGTGGAATGCTACTGTTCTTACAAATTCTTAGCGTGGCAAAAAATCCCCTGTGTGTGCTCTGGCTCCCATTTTTCAGCCCCACTTCACATCACTTTTGCGGTTGCTTTTTGCACCATAATCACATTACCTGCTTTCATTTCCTTAAACACCCCTCTCCTCTCAGTGCTATAGTCTCTCCCACCTCAACGTCACCTTCTGGAATGCATCTCTTTCCTTTTCCATCACTTTTCACTGTCCTCTCCTCTCTTCATTCTTTAAATCTTTTTTTATTATTATTACTCATTCTTTAAATCTTAATTGAAACACACATCTCTTCCTCAGGGAATATTATCCTGAGTTCCCTTTCCTAGTATTCAGGTACCCTCGTGTATCCTCTATACTTTCTCTTTACCATTTATAATATAGTTTATAATTATACACACATATGAACACATATATTTGTTTAGTTGTTTGATCATATCTGCCTCATCTCATAAGTGTCACCTCTACAGATAAAGATTGTGTCTGCCTACTCACCATGATCACCATGGTTGATGTATATAAGATATTTTGCAGAGACTAGCAAAGGTTATACAAAGCCCTACCAACAAGAACTAGATCTAACAAAATCCACCTATCCGGGGCACAATAGAGTGTATGAATAACTGGTAAATATTTTTCATAATGAACACAGAAGCACTGCATGTCATTTGAATGAGTCAGTAAATGATTATGCAGGAGATAATTACCTTGGTGGTCCCCAAAGAGCCATGCTTCCCAGTATTCATACCCTTGTCCTCCTCTCCCCTTGAATCTGGGATAACCCTGTGACTTGCTTTAACCGATGCTGCAAATGTGAGCTGTGCCAGTTCTAGGTCTATGCATTAAGAAGATCTGGAAACTGACTTTTGAACTCTTACGTACCCTGAATTGTTGTAATAAGTTGAGCTGCTAGAGAGATCACCTGAAAAGTCTACATGAAAAGGAAGAGGGCAGAGACCACATGGAGAGAGCTAAGTCATCCCAGCATCCCCAACTAAGCCTAGTCCCAGCCCACTGCTGACCTGTCAGCTAAACACAGTCACATGACTGACTGCCAACAAGAACAGGCAAATAACTACCCAGCTGGGCCCAGTTCAGATTGAAGAATCATGAAAAATAGTAAGAATGGTTATTATTTTAAGCCATGCAGCACTATATAATGCAACAACTAAGAACTAAAAATAATTAGGTATCAAATTTAAAAGAATTTTCATATAACTTCAGATGCATCCATATTTTTAATACCAATATTCCCTTTTTCTGCATAGAAAAAGAAGCCAAAATACTGTAAATTGAAAAATTTTGAGATACCATAATAGCATAATTTAGTAGAAGTAAATGTGGCTCACCATTCATTGAAAATGTACATCTGGCCGGGCTCGGTGGCTCAGCCTGTAATCCCACACCTTTGGGAGGCTGAGGTGAGTAGATTGCCTGAGCCCGCGGGTTCAAGACCTCATCTCTACAATAAATTAAAAAATTAGCCAGGCGTGGTAGCACATGCTTGTAATTCCGGCTACTCGGAAGGCTGAGGCGGCAGGATCGCCGGAGCCCAGCAGGTCGAGGCTGCGGTGGCCGGAAGCGGCCACTGCACTCCAGTCTGGGCAACAGAGTGAGACTCCAACTCAAAAAAAAAAAAAAGAAAGAAAGAAAGAAAAAAAGAAAATGTACACCTGGCACTTAGATAGAGTCACTTCAGAACCTCAGTTCTCTTTTAATACTAACCTTTAGCCAGTATTACTTTTTAAAGTTTATGATGTTTCATTCGCACTCAGAAATGAAAACCACTAAATCAAATCATCCCTTTCACAAGATTAACATGTCCACTTTTCTAGTAAAGTGTTGTTCTTGTCAGTTGCAATGTTTCTCCTAAGATTAGACTGTTAAAGTTGCTTGATTATGAAGTTCCTAAAGATAGATGAATACAGCTAAAGAGTAAAAGGTAAATATTTATATCATGAGATGAAGCTTTTAGAGTATTTCATAGAAGTTAGGAAAAAACAAGTATCATCATCCCTCATTTATAAATGGTCTTCTGAGTTCTGAAAAGTGACATTATTTTCCAAAGGCCAATGGAAAAGAACCCATGCTATCAGACAAATTTTCTTCAACAAAAGTCTTTGCAACTAAAATGCTCACATCCTAAATTCTGGCCCACTTACTATTATCGAAAGTAAATTCCTATATAATCAATTTCTTTGAACACTCACTTGAGTATAGCTCTTAGAGCTCTAGTTTTAAAGTAGTAGATCAAGTGGCAAGAATCAACACTTGATGTTGAATACTCCATAGTTACAAGCATAGCAGCTCTTCAGCAAAGTTTCATTAGAAAATTCTGAAATTCAGCCCAATAATTTTGGACAAAAATGATCTTACATAACTCTTCTTCATTCTGATGATACTTAAGCCACTTCACAGAAGAAGCTATTTCTGCTGAAGGGGCATTTTCACTCAATTACATTAATTATTTGGATAGTGTTGACCACATAACACCCAAACTTTTCAAAGAAAAGAACCCATCAGAATAGTCAGGGCACCAAACATCTGGGAGTTTGTGTGGGACTGCAACTTAAATTTTATTCTTATTGTTGATTTTTTTTCAATTAGCAATCAATTATGAAAGGTGAAAATCTAAATAAACAATGATTTTAAAGTGAGAAACTAAAATGTAAGTCTAGAAACTCTTAAAAACTTGCTGAGAACTTTATTAATTTCCAAATGAGTTTTTAGTTATTTTGAAATAGTGTTTATTTTAGAAATCATACAAAAAATTACTAGAACAGAGGTTCTGAAGAAAAATAAACCCCTATGCCTGAATATTGCAATATAGGTAAAAGTGGGTTGATGTAATGTCCTTTGCCATGTGGAAATTTATTTTAGTTTGTATTTCTCACTCCTTGAGAGCCACCTGTGGTGTGAGTGAATGACTCATCCTAGGATTTTTTTTCTCTGCCATTAGAAGAGGGACTCTGTCCCCCAATGTAATTCATTCTTGTTTTGGCAAAAACAATTGTGAAACATTCATTTTCATTCAAATCAATATAACACTTTTAGAAAAGGAGTAATTGGGCCTTTTTTACTATTACAAAAGTAATCCTTGATCTTTGATTATAATGATGTTTGGCTAAAAAGAACTTTGGGTCCATAGTAGAGAAAAAAATGTTAGATTAAATGAGCAGTATGGCATAAGTAAAGTCTCAACCACCATTATGTTTACAAAATTTTCACTGAGGAGTTTTCCAGAATTCCTTGGCAGTCTCAAGTGAACTGGGGCTTAGAAAACAATGGAACCGTAAACATCATCTATCAGAAGTAGGTAAGCTTTGGTATAGACCCCAAATGATATCAGTTGAAACCCTTGGTTAAGGTTTGCTCTTTGCACTGATCTCTCATTATTCCTACCTGATTACATGGAGAATGCAATAATGACCTGGGGTATAAGTTTGTTACAGAGAAAATAAAAGGTATATTCATATAGAAAAAGAAATATATAATTGGGAATATTTTATAAAGTGAGAACAATTAAAACTATGCATTTTTTGTGGGATGGGGAGGACAGGTACATTCTGCCATCTGCTGATAGCACCACCATGATTTTCCTTGTCAAAACTAACACTTTCCCATCTCAGGCAGTTTTGATGAATGACTCTTTCCTGGCTACAGTGATTTGTTCAGTGGGTCATGTGACCTAGTGAGATTCGCTCCCTGAGACTTTTACTAAAACAGAGAAGCTATTGTTCATTGAGGTTGCTGAAACAGTAAGATGCAGTAAGCCTTGTGCACAGTGTATAAGTTGGTGCCAAGGTTAAATGAGTAGTATCTGCTTGAATGATGCCAATAGAGAAAAACTGAACTGAGCAATGGAGAAATGATTCTAATGATATTTTTGAGTTCCTGGATTCAGACTCAACCCTGAAATTTTCACTCATCTGATCCAATTAAGTTGGATTATCATCATCTGAAACTAGTATGTCTAATAAAATCCATGCCTTTAACAATACATGGGGATATGTCAAAGAGACAAAGTAACCAAAAATTATATTAAAAAAAAAAAAGAACAAATGGGAGGCAGTAAATTATTCAAATGAGATCATAATAATCCTATATAACCATTCTCTGCTATGTGGCCAGTCATGACCTCTCAGAATTTTGATCCCAAATCCTTCTGTCTTGAATTTTAATCATACATTTGCTCTGTCCTTGGCTCCATGAGGGTCAATGTAAAATCAAGATCACAGTTCAGCTGCGGAGATGAGATATTAATATTTGAAACAATTGCATAATAACTTAAGTGGTTGCATGCCAAAAATGAGTTATCCAGACAGTAAAGATTGGAGACATCCCACTGTGAGCTGACATAGTATAGAGGGAGGGGAACTCCCTTAGTCAATTGTTTAATAAACTCCCCCAGTCAGTCTCATTAACCCTGTTCAAGGCTGGTTTTTCACAAACAAAATCTATACTAACTGTTTCTAACTTTGTAATCTATAAAAGGGAACCACTATCATCTTTTAGTTCTTCATGCACAAAGTAGGCTCAGTAGGATATGTAAATTTAAATTGCTTCAATTAAAGCAGTTCTAAGCAATAGCAATATAAAGTTTAGTAACATTAAGACACAGTGAAATATTGTGGGAAATGCTTTAAAACGCCAGCAGATATTAAGCAATACTCTGGTTATCATTATGGTTCTGCTCACTTAAGACACTAATTTAGCTATTGACAGGAGTGCAAGTGGGTTACACTAAGCCTTTTGAGTCCAGGAATAATCCTATTTTCTTGCAACTTTAAGTGCTTTAGTATCTGGTCAACTTTTCTTGAATTACCGATTAGCAATAATTTCCCTGGCACTGATGCTTTGCCTTAATCACACATGCTGGTGTAAAATACTGAGGTTCTATTCCTTAGATTCACGTCAGTAAATCTACACTTGGAAAGCAAAATCAAAGGTGTGTTCTTGGGACACCAACAGAGATATGATATGCCTCTCCAAGCTCATACTCTGAACCACTGTCCTACACTGCAATGAAAAAGGCTATAGATGTTTCTCAAGCACTTGTGTGCTAAATTGAGTAAAGCAGGTTATTTTGCAAAGATCTGGGAAGCATCATTATTACTAAGTATTTCCATAGCAATGAGTGTGGTTCTGATTGCAACACGTGAAAAAGCCTTCCACCCTGCCCCTGGAATACAAAAGGTAAACTGGAACCTGCTCTACAGAGTTAATATATTTTCAAGTTTATCTTCAAGAAATTTGAAGTGCCAGCACAGAGAATGAAACAAACAAAATAAAAATTTTAAAAGGTCTTCAGAGACAAAGAAAAAGAAACATTGAAATTTAAAGAAAAAATTAGAGATCAAAATAATAACCTGGGCACGGTGGCTCAAATCCCAGCACTTTGGAAGACCGAGGGAAGAGAATTGCCTGAGCCTGAGGGTTCAAGACCAGCCTGGGCTCAGGTGATCCTTCCGCCCTAGCCTTCCAAGTAGCTAGAACAATAGGCATGTGCCACCATGACTGGCTAATTTTCTTGATTTATTGTAGAGATGAGGTCTTGCCAAGTTGCCCAGGTTGATCTCAAACCCCTGGGCTCAGGCAATCCTCTCACCTCGGCCTTCCAAAGTGCTGGGATTACAGGCTTGTGCCACCAGCCCTAATATTAAAACTTTAACGGTTATTTTTTTTAAGCTATTAGGTTCCAAAGGCCACTGAACATAGTTCTTGAACCATGCTTCCCTAGTTTAGGATTTCATGGAGCTGTACAATTTCAAAAAATATTTTTAAAAAATACTTTGAGATTAATAGTGTCAACCGTTCCTTTTGCAAATTAAAGACATTACAAAATAACTGCCATCTACTGTCACCAACATTTCCTTTTTTCTAACAACACAGACTAGGACAGTCAAACTCTCAGAATAAAAGGCAATTTCCCAAGGAATAAGTATTACAGTCTTCCTGTGCCATATTCATTAACATTTATATAGTGCTTATGGTGTGCCAGATATTGCTTTAAATGCTTTTCAAATATTAACTCATGTAATATTCGTAAAAACACTATGATATAGGCACCATTATTATGCTTACAAATGAGGAAACTGAGACACAGGGAAATTAAGAAAGTTGAGAGGTCACATAACTGTTATGGTGAGGTTGACCCCCACAGTCTGGCTCAAGTAGATGGTCTTAACCACTTCCCTAAATGGCAATCTACCTACCATGCTGTCTCTCCATACATATTCTCATTAAACTTTTGTAAAAGTTTTCTTGAGATGCCATTCACATACCATTTGAAGTGTAAAACTTAATAGTTTCCAGTATATTCAGAGTTGTGCAACGATCACCACAACCAATTTTGTAACATCTTAACTAGATGTTCATTAGTAATCACTTCTCACTTGTCCCAAACCTCCCAGTCCTAGGCAGCCACTAATCAACTTTCTATAAATTTATCTAGTCTAGACATTTGATATGAAAGCTACTTGGAAGGCTGAGGCGGAAGGATCACCGGAGCTCAGCAGGATCGCCGGAGTTCAGCAGGTCAAGGCTGCGGTGGCCGGGAGCAGCCACTGCACACCAGTCTGGGCGACAGAGTGAGACTCCAACTCAAAAAAAAAAAAAAAAAAACCAGAAAGGAATCACATAACATGTGACTTGCTTCTTTCACTAAGCACATAATATTTTCAAGATTCATCCATGTTGCAGCATGTATTAATACTTTATTCAATCATTTCTTTTTATTTCTGAATAATATTCCATTGTATGGCTGTATCACATTTTGTTTATCAACTAATCAATTGATGGACTTTTGGGTTGTTTCTACTTTTTAACTATTATAAATAAAGCTACTGTGAATATTCTGGTAATATATTTGTGTAGACATACGTTGCCGTTTATCTTGGGTATATACCAGGAAGTATAAAATATGTTGGGTCATATGACGGCTCTATGATTAACATTTCCAGGTACAGCCAAACTGTTTTTCAAATAGGTTGTACCATTTTATAGCACCACCAGCAATGAGTGAGGGTTCCAATTTCTTTCTTCTTGAAAATAATTTGTGAAGGATTGGTGTAAATTCTTTTTTAAGTTTTCTGTTACAATTCACAAAGGAAGCCATCTAGAACTGAAAGTTTTTGAGTTAGTAATTCTATCTCTTTACTTGCTATAGGTTTATTTGGAGTTTTTATTTCTTATTGGATTAATTTTTATGGTTTGCATCTTTCTAGGAGTATGCCCATTTTACCTCAGTTATCCAATTTGTTGGCATATGATAAACCTTGTAATTCTTTATGATTGTATTAATATAAAATTTCTAATATCAAAAATCTTGCTAGTCCAGAAGAATCAAGGAGAAAAGAGGAAATCAACTTCCTCTTGCTAATTTCTTGCTCTAGTGCTCTTCAAACAGCCCTCCTGGCAAGAAGAAAATATAAACCGTGCTCTAGATTATAGGTTTAAAGTCAGAACCACACACACAAAAAATAGGAACCTTTTATTCTGCTTGAAATGTAATAGCTGCATCATTAATTAAAATGTGTATAGTAAATATCTTCTCATAATTAATTTACAATATGTTTATTTCTAAGAAGACGATAAGCACTCCTTAGAGGGTTAAACTCATTTGAAATTCTGCTGACTAAACCCCTAAGACTTTTATATGCTATGTTTTTCTCATTTATATTTCAGCCTTGTTTATAAATTGTAAATTAGATCTCAAGAAGCGTCATATGGCGATGCCATTATGAAATCTAGAAATGTATGAGGCTTTTGTAAGATGTTATGATAATATCTTCCACATTATTATTGAGTTGGAGTCTCACTGCGTCACCCAGACTGGAGTGCAGTGGCCGCTCCCGGCCATCGCAGCCTCGGCCTGCTGGGCTCCGGCGATCTTTCTGCCTCAGCCTTCCAAGTAGCCGGAACTACAGGCACACGCTACCATGCCCGGCTAATTTTTTGATTTATTGTAGAGATGAGGTCTCACCTGCCCAGGCGGGTCTCGAACCCGCGGGCTCAGGCAATCCACTCACCTCAGCCTCCCAAAGGCGCGGGATTACAGGCTGAGCCACCGAGCACGTCTGCAGTCCCTCTTCTTTAGGCTATAAACCAGAATGATGGCCTAGGTTTCTCACCTCATCTCTTGTTCTAAACTCCATGATGAGTAATCATTACATACTGTCTGAGTATTACAATGGCAAAGGGTTCTAGGGTCATCTAGCTCAGCCCTCTCAGTTCACAAAAACAAACAAACAAACAAAAAAACTGAAACCCAAAGAGGGCAGTGATCTTGATCAAAGACATATAGCTATTAGTCGCCAATCTACTGTGATTCCCATCTCAACACATCATCACCCACTCCTCTAATATTTTCAGAATTTGAGAGCACAAATGCCTTCTTATTATGCTATTTGCTGTAAAATATTTAGATGAAACAAAGGGCTGGGCGTGATGACTCATGCCTATAATCCTAGCACTTTGGGAGAGGATTATCTGTAATCCCAGCACAAAGTGAGAGGATTACATGAGTCCACAGGTTCAAGACCAGCCTAGGAAATTTGGTAAGACCTCATCTCTACAATAAATCAAAAAACTAGCTAAGTGTGGTGGTGCGTGCAAGTAGTTCCAGTTACTTGGAAGGCTGAGGTGGAAGGATTGCTTGAGCCCAGCAGGTTGAGGCTGTGGTGGCCATGAGCGTACTACTGCACTCCAGCCAGGGTGACATAGTGAGACTCTGACTCAAAAAAAAAAAATTTTACTAGAAAACATAAAAAGCAACATATTATTATGCCTTTAACTTTATTAAACTATTATCCATATGGATAACTACAGATAAATAAATAAAATAAAATAAGCCTTAACTTACACCTCACAATTATACACAAAATAAACCAAAATAGAAGTTAGACGCAAATGTAAACTGTACAACTATAAAACTTTTAGAAGAAAATAGGAGAATTTTAGGACTTAGGGCTTGGTGATGTGCTGTTAGACAAAAAGACAACAAAAGAATAATTCATAAAATAATAAATTGGACTTCATCAAAATTAAAAACTTTTGTTTGGTAAATGAACCTGATAAAGGGACAAAAAGACAAGCTACAGACTGAGAGAAAATATCTGTAAACCAAATACTAGACAGAGGACTAATTTTTATCTAATTCTTATCTACACTAAAAATTACCAAAAAAAAAACCTCTCAGAACTCAATCATAATGAAACAAACAATCAAATTATAAAATGGCCAAAAGACATAGACATTTCACTGAATAGGACATGTGAATGGCAAACAAGTACATGAAAAGATACTCAACATCAATAACTGTGGTAGCAGAATAATGGTTCTCTGAAGATGTCCACATCTAATCCCCAGAACCAGTGAATGTTATATTAATATTACACGGCAAAGGAGAACTAAGGTTGCAGATGGAATTAGATTGCCAGTTACTTGACCTTAAAATAGAGTAATTATTCTATATTATCCAGTGGGGTACAGTTTAATCACAAAAGTCCTTAAAAGTAGACCAAAGCAGAAGAGCTCAGAATGATGTGATTTGAGAAAGATTCAACTCACAGTTACTAGATTTGAAGACAGAGGAAATGGTGCCATGAGCTAAGGCATATGAGCAGAGTATAGAAGCCAGAAAAGACAAGAAAATAGATTCTCCCTCAGAACTTACAGAAAGGAATGCCCCTGCCAATACTTTGATTTCAGACCAGTGAAACCAGTGTTAGACTTATGACCTACACAACTGTAAAATGATGTCTGTGTTGTTGTAAGGCACTAAGTTTATAGTCTTTGTTACAGCATCAATAGAAAAATAATATACTATCCATTAGAGAAATACAAATTAAGACTATGACAAGACATCACTACACATCTATTAGAACAGGTTAAAAAAAATTTTTTTAAGTGACAATACCAAATGATTGCAAAGATGCAGAGAAAGGATCTCTCTTATATTATTAAGGGAATATAAAATGGTATGGCCACTCTGGAAAATAGTTTGAAATATAATGCATATAACTAAATATGCATGTACCATATGACCCAGTAATTCACTCTGGAGCATTTATACCAGAGAAATAAAAATTTATATCTGTACAAAAACATATATGCAACTGTTCATAATAACCAAAATTTGAAAAGACTAAAATGTCGTCAATTGATGAATAGTTTTTTTAAAAACTGTATTACAAATAGAATACTACTCAGCAAAAACAGAGGAATAAATTATTGATGCATACAACAACTTGAACAATCTCAAGGACTAAGGACATTATACAGACAAAAAGAAAGCCAATTTCAAAAAAGTCACATACTCTATGGTTCTATTTACATAGCATTCTCAAAATGACAATATTTGATAGAGACAGAGAGCATATTAGGTGGCTAACTGGAGTTTGGGATGGTGGAGAAGGGGAGTGGCCATAACTATAAAAACAAAGCACAAAGGATATCTTTTTTTTTTTTTTTTTTTTGAGTTGGAGTCTCACTCTGTCGCCCAGGCTGGAATGCAGTGGCACACTCACGGCCATCACAGTGTCAACCTAGGGCCTCAGGCTTCCAAGTAGCCGGAACTACAGGCGCACCCTAACATGCCCGGCTAATTTTTTATTTATTGGAGAGTCAAGGTCTCACCGAGTTGCACAGGCTGGTCTCCAATCCTCGGGCTCAGGCAAGCCAGTCACCTCAGCCTTCCAAAGTGCTGGGATTACAGACTGAGCCACCGAAACCCACCCAAGGGATACCTTTGTAGTGACGGGGATTCTCTGAATTTTGACTGAAGTGGTAGTTACATAAATCAACAAATGTAACAACAATGCTTAGAACTATACACACATCAGACCAATGTCAGACTCCTGGGTTTTGTATTATTACATATTATTTTAATTAACATTGTTTTACATATTTTCTAATTTTCATTGTTTCTTATTTGACTCACGGGTTGTTTAGAAGTGTGCTTATTAATTTCTAATCCATCTGAAGTTTTTTTGTTGTCTTTTGTTTAAATTATTACTTTAATCGAATTATAGTCAGTTATTGCCTTTTACCAATTCTCATATACTCTCCTTCTAGAATAACTATTAAACACATATTGATTCTTATTCTCTATAACATGTTTCTTTTTCACATTTCTCTTTCTCTACAATGCCATCTGATTGGTTTCTTTAAATTACATTACAGTCTACTAATTTTCTGTCCAGCTATGTATTCTCCCTCAGAACCTACAGAAAGGAATGCCCCCTGCCAACACTTTGATTTCAGACCAGTGAAACCAGTGTTAGACTTATGACCTACACAACTGTAAAATGATGTTTGTGTTGTTTTAAGGCACTAAGTTTATGGTCTTTGTTATAGCATCAATAGAAAAATAGTATACTATCCATTAGAGAAAAGCAAATTAAGACTATGACAAGACATCACTACACATCTAGTAGAAAAGGTAAAAAAATTTTTTAAGAGACAATACCAAAGGATTGCAAAGATGCAGAGAAATTGGATCTCCCTTATATTATTAAGGGAATATAAAATGGTATAGCCACTCTGGAAAATAGTTTGAAATATAATGCATATAACTAATTTGTTTATTCTAGGATAAATTTTAATTTCAATTACTATATTTTTCACTATCAGAATTTCTGTTCTTTGTTTGCAAACCCTATTTTTTCTAATATTTATGACTCAGTAATTTTCAATATAACTCTATGTGATAGTTTCATTATTTTATGATCTTAGATTCTAATCCTATTATATTTGTGTTTGCTAACTTCCTCACAAAGGATTTTTTTTCTTATATTTTATAATGAGAGGTTTTCAAGCAAACTGGGGACCAAAAGGAGGCTCAAACTTTATCAGTATAATGACGACTTGTATACCTAATCCTGAATTGTACCTCACATCTCTAAAAAAAAAAAAAAATGTTTAATTGAAGTTGTGAGTTAATCTTTAAGAAATATTTATCTGTAGGAATCTTGTAAAGTTGATTTAATGGTATCTTTCTCCTAAGAAGTTTGCAATTGATTCAGTCAGGTTCTTTAGGAGTATAGTAACCAGGACACTTTGTGATTAATTTCTCAAATTGTGACTTTTCCAAATCATACAAGTAGTACAAATTCAAAACCCAAGCCCAAGTGAGGTGCAAATCCATAGTGATATGTCTTTGGAGGAGACATTATTTTCTAAGACATAGTTTTCTCGTCTCTTCTGTGCTGCTGATAAATTTTTTTTCAGCCCCTTCTAAAATGCCACAACTTTATGCTGAAGATCTGCTCAAACCCACAGAGTCTTGATTTTCCATTTCATATTTCCACGTGGTTGGTAAAACCCAGGTCCTTGGTTAGTGAGACAAATAACACTCGCTGTTTATCCCTGGGGTTTTCAATTCCATCTTTATTTCTGATCCATTGTGGTAACTTTCTTTCCCTTGAAAATCAGATATGCGTGAAAGAGGTAGCTTATTTTATCTAGTATTTTCAGTATTTGTAGCAAGGATGATATTAAGATTATTAGTTATATTTCTACAACTAGAAGTAAAAAATAACTTTTCACTTTATACATTTTGTTCAACTTATAGCACAAGTAGCAAGCTGAGTTCTTGTGACTTACCAGTTGTAAAACTTTTTCAGTTTGGAATTAAATTATCCAAAGCTTGTTTTATCCCACTTAGTCCCAGTTTCAGAAAACCACATGGAAAAAATATAATTAAGGTCCATACATAGCCCAGAGCTACAATTAGAAACTTTACACTGAACTTTACATGGATCCAAATAAATCCTTTAGCTTTCTGGACTCCCTCAGAAGCCCTTTCAATCTCCTTTTTCTAGAATCTCCTCACAAACACGCACACGCACACACACAAACACACAACTTTCCATGTAAATTTTCTCTGCAGACAGTCAACAAATTCCGTGACTTTTTTTTTCTTCCTTTTTATTAATTCAATACAACTTTTCTAAGGGCCTGCTATGCTCTAGACACTGGGGATGTTACCAGAAACAAAACAAACCCCTGGACTCACAGACTTTCAACTCTAGTGTAAAGAAAGAATTAAAAATAAAAAGCAAATTAATAAATATGTTTTAGGTTGAACCAAATGAAATGTCCGATATTCAGCTGTTCTTGACCCACCAAAAGACAATTTCATATGATCCAACTTAATAGAATATGACAGGTGATGATAAGTGCTCTTGAAGAAGAAGGCAGGGTAAGTGGATAGAAAGTGACGGATGTGTGTGAGTGTGCTACTTTAGATAACACAACCACGCACAGCTTTTCTTTTTAAGTGCCATTTGGACAGAGACAAAAATGAAGTGAGAAAGTTAGTAATATGGATATCTGGAGAAGAACATTCTAATAAGAGGGAAATGAAGGTAGAAAAGTCCTGAGAAGGTTGGAATATCCAAGACACAGCAATGAAAGTAGAGGAACCTGAAGGGAGTCAGTAACAGTAAGAGTTGGTGCAAGATAAAAAACAGAGAAAGGGTAGGGCCAGGTTCAGTAATGCCACGCCAGCCATGGCAAGGCATTCCATCAGAACTCCTAGTAAGTTGGGAAGCCCTTAGCAAGTTTGGAAAGAGGAATGGCAAAATTGAGCTTATATTTTTAATGGTTTAGAGGCAAGCCTCCAGGGGGCAGGGTGGACGTAAGGAGCTTAGGTAGGAGCCTATTGCGTTCACCCAGAGATGAGATCATGGTAACTTAGACTCAGGTGGTAGCAAAGGAAATTAAAGCATATTTGTCTCATCGATGTCTTATTCCCCAATGAGTATATTCCCAAATGAGGTCCTTTTCTGACCTTGGTTGATGCTGGTATCAAAATCATCTGGCCTGCCTGCTTCTGATTCCAATAGGACATTTTCTAAATCTTCCTAAATTCAGTGCCATATCTACATTTGCATGTCCCATAACCTGACAACATGTACATTACCACTTTTGTCCCTAATCATTCTCGGGAAGACAGCAGCATACCTGATCGAGGAGCAGCTGGCATTCACGGTGCACAGCACCAACAATCACCAAGCATGAAGCTCCAACAGCCACTGCTGTTACCTTCTGTCTCTTGCCAAAGACTGTAACTGACGGATGTGCTGGGTCTGAGTGACAGCGGGCCATTCATGGCCCACTGTCATGCAAGGTGGCTATTCTGAGGAAGAAAACTCTTAACCCTTTCCTGCAGTTGAACCTCTTCCTCAGAAGTTTCTACACTTTGCAACTCCCAAAGAGGAAGTTGTCTAAGGGAGTTACAATCCTTTAGGGAGAAGCTGACCACAGCTTAACAGCATGTGAATGTAACCTCTGTAACTTCTATATTCATTTCTCACTTATCCTCACATAAGGTTGGGTGTGTTCTATTAAACATTTAAGTCAAAGTAATAAGTAACTAGCTCAGCAAGGTCAGCACCATGTCACCATGGCATGTTAGAAACTCAGGTTTCTGTCTCTCAGTGCAATGGATCATTCAAGAGTAAAATGTAAAAAATATTTATAAAACACACCTGGTCCAAGAAGACAAGTTGTGTCAAAATCATTTGCCAACATATCTCATGTTTAAAAAAAATCCCAACGTGTAGCTTGCACGCAATATGCAAACAGGTTGCTGAGGAGACGACGTGACATTAAAATGTCACTAAAATTACTGCTGAGCTATAAGAACTAACTTTAGAGTTAACAGCACAGAGTCTACATTGGGTCACAAGAAATAGGATTTAAATGAATACTAAAAATTATTTTCTGAAAAGGCATTTTGCAAAGATGCAAGTAGGCATACCTTTTCCTGAAAAAAAATTATTTGCACTATAAAATGGAAAAAGAGAACAGAAATCAAAATGTATTCATCACCCTGGTCCCTCCTGTATTTGTAAATAAAGCAGAAACCACACATCTTAAGACTCCATAAAATTAACCTAGATGTAAGTGCTGTTAAGACTATTAAAACTAAAAATTACAGCCCTAATTCAATCTGCTATGAAAAGCATTTATGATGCCATACAGTGTAAAAGAAATTTAACATGACTACCAAAAGTTCCACTAATATGACTTTTCCTTGAATTCTGTTGGTGAAAATCCTCTTCTGCTAAAATTTCAAGGTTTCCCATAACATTTCAACACATACTATGACCCCAATAATTGAAAATGTATATTTTTTGTAGATACAGAGGCTACCATCAGACAAATTTATTCTGCTGAAACTGAAGTCAACATTAAAAGAGTTCTTTGCAGCATAGACATGTTTTCACCTTTAAGTTACCACTCATTTTTCCTAATACTATGCAAAAATACAACAATACTGAAGGGGATTTTTTAAAGTTTATTGCACATAAAGTCATGCTCTGCTGATGTGCCTGTTTTAGGTCCCCTGATCAATGATGATACACCTCTCCAGAGGAAGCTTGGAGGTGTCACAAGCTGGTCTAATTTGACTCAAAGAAGCAAAAACTTGTATATTATGACCCTGTATCCCTAGGCCTTTTCTGTCTGATAACTTTTATTATTTTCAAATGCAGTCATGTGCCACATAATGGCATTTCATTCAGTGGTGGACCACATACCACAGTGGTCCCATTAGATTATAATGAAACTGAAAAATAACCTAGTGATGTGACAGTCATCATAACATTGTAGTGCAAAACATTACTCATATGCTTGTAGTGATGACGGTGGAAACAAACCTACTGCACTGCCAGTGGTATAAAAGGATAGAACATATAACTATATACAGTACATGATACTTGATAATAAAAACAAAAGACTGTCACTGGTTTACATATTGAGTACATTATACTTTTTATTGTTATTTTAGAGTATACACCTCTTACTGTTTTTGAAAGTTTACTGTAAAACAGCTTCAGGCTGTTTCAGGAGGTATTTCAGAAGGCGTTATTATCATAGGAGATGACAGCTCCATGTGTGTTATTGCCCCCTCCAGAAGCATAAGATATAGAAGTGAAAGATGGTGACATTGATGATTTTGACCCTATGTGGGCCTAGGCTAATGTATGCATTTGTGTCTGAGTTTTTAACAAAAAAAAATTTTTCAGTAAAAATACAATTTTTAAAAAATAACAAAACTTATAGAAAAAGGATATAAAGAAAGAAACTATTTTTGTACAGCTGCACAAGGGATTTGTGCTTTAGGTGTTATTACAAAAGAGTCAAGAAGTTTTAAAAATTATAAAGTCTATAAAGCAAAAATGTCATAGTATGCTAAGATAATTTATTATTGAAGAAGGAAAAGTTTTTCAATAAATTAGGGTACAATTTACGTACAATTAGGGAACAATGTTTATTAAGTCTACAGAAGCAAACTAGCCAATGTCCTAGATCTTCATATTCACTCACACTCACTCACTGACTCACCCAGAGCAATTTTCAGTCCTGTAAGCTCTGTCCATAGTAAGTTCCCTATACAGTTGTCTCGTTTTTCATCTTTTACATTGTAGTTTTACTGTACTTTTTCTGTTTAGACACTTAAGTACTTGCCTTTGTGTTGCAGTTGGCTACAGTACTTCATATAGTAACATGTTGTACTGGTTTACAGCCTTAGAGCAATAAGCTATAACACATAGCATAGGTATGTTGTAAGTGATAGCATCTAGCTTTGTGTAATCACTCTAGGATGTTTGCACAATGACCAAATCACCTAACAACACTTTTCTCAGAACATATTCCCATTGCTAAGCAATATATGACTGCATTTGGATTACAAAGCTATCAGAGCTAAACATGGCAGGGTAGAGAACGTTACATTAACATGCTTTTTTAAATAAAGTATATATTTCTCACTTATGAATAAAATTGTTTCTTTTTTTTAAAAAGTTTCACTCCAATTGGTAAAATCAATACTCACAATTCCACGCACATTTATTTTTGGTCAACTAGCTTGAGACTCACTCCAGCTCATGTTGAGATTTTTTCCTAAAGATGTTTAAAAATATCTGAAATTCTATTATTAAAGTGGAGAGCCATTGAAATGCATGGCAAACTAGGGTTATTAGGCTTTGGGGGAAAGTTGAAAGACATTTGAAAATACAAACTGGGCTAGGTGGCTCAGCCTGTAATCCCACGCCTTTGGGAGGCTGAGGTGAGTGGATTGCCTGAGCCCGCGTGTTCGAGACCCACCTGGGCAGGCAAGACCTCATTTCTACAATACATCAAAAAATTAGCCTGGTGTGGTAGCGCATGCCTGTAATTCCGGCTACTCAGAAGACTGAGGCGGAAGGATCATCGGAGCCCTGCAGGTCGAGGCTGCGGTGGCCGGGAGCGGCCACTGCACTCCAGTCTGGGCGACAGAGTGAGACTCCAACTTAAAAAAAAAAAGAAAAGAAAAGAAAATAGGGCGTGGTAATGGCAGGGGTATGGACTGACAATGAGACATATATTATAAAATGAAGGGCGCTACAGCATTCAGTCTTTTGGTTTGAAGATGTTATTCCTATGGAAAGAGTGGAGAATTGGAGCAAAATCCAAGAGAGCAGGAAACAACTAGAAGAAAAATAGCCTACAGAATTTCTTCTGCATTCTCTTCCTCATGGGTCCCTCTCTATGGATAAATCTAATATACTGCTTATATCACACCTGGAATCTATTTTCTATCTCATGCCACATTTCAGGGGAAGAACTGAAATAAATATACATAAACTACAGTGAGATTTTTATTCCTACCACTTGGGACTTGACTAGGTTATTAAACAGACCAGATCTCATTTGGGTGAATGTACACCTTGGTGTATAAAGTCAATACTTTGAAAGGTCAATAATCACGGGACTGTAAAGAAAAAAACTCACCAGAAAATGGGCCACTATGTGTTATGAACAGTAACAAAAAAGACCAAAGGACATTAGTACCCAAAGCCCATTTATCAAAACTAGTTGATTGGCACAAAATTAACCAGAAAGAGTCCATGATTCTGCTGATGACAGTTGCTCTGCAGGTCTAAACCATTTAATTTTTAATCTGGGCTCCTACAGCACAGGCTCTTTGCACCTTGCCCCAGAGGTTCTGAGCAAATGCATTTTATTTTTGGACATTTTCTCTCTTGATGCAGGGTTCTACAACCATAAAAATGCAAGTCATCCCCCAGGCATGCTAGGGGTTGTTGCTCTCTCTTCTTTCTCACTCTGTGGTCTCCTAAAATCATTTAAAATAACAATATGTTTTCCTACAGAACAAGCCACTTCCCTTGCTGACTCTAAAGTGTGTGTGTGTGTGTGTGTGTGTGTGTGTGTGTGTGTGTGTGTGTGTGTGTGTGTGTTAAAAGGATTGAGTCTGCTTTGGAGGATTATGCTGTCCCTTTTTGATAAATTGGAAGGTGCTTCAGACTTGGGAGGCTAATCTCAATTTTACAGTCGAGAACTATGATTTGAGGGGAAAAAAATCAGGTGGTGTTCTTATTGGAAAATGTAATTATCACCATTCTAGCAAAGGAACCAATTATGAGAAGAAAAAGTACAGCCATCTTAATTAATGTTATTGACTATCTTTCTATATGCTCCAACAATACCACACATTTAACATGCCTAGAATGAATACTGAAGTCAAGGGTATTAAGTTAAAATAAGCTGAATTTTTTGATGACTTCTAAAATAATAATTCAAAATGGGTTTGTCAATATTTCGGAAATTCTATGTCCCAGACTAACCTACAATAATGAGACAGAGTAAAGGAAACATGATTTGATGATAAACTACCCACAGAAATATGTAGTATGATAATTCAACAAAGTCATCAATGTATTATACCTTAAAATGTTTCTTATTTCTGAAAAGAATCATCAACCTTGATTCTTAGAAGAGTGCAACTTAGATATATATCTTTTTTTCGCACCCTTCTAAAATTATTTTTAGCTAGGGATGACAAGAAAAAGATGATATGCTGTTGTCAAAGTGAAGATACTGGTGTTTCTCAAAGGAAGGACATTGCTTATGTGGGAGGCTAGCTATGATCCCTATGTTCTTGGGCTACAGAACTTTGGTGGCTGCAAAGTACAGGGTTCAACCAGAAATGCTAATGTTATACTGAGAGGCAAGAGAAAATGTATTCCCATAATGTCTTCATGATACCATTTAAAATGAACAAATCATTTACACATTATGCCAGCATCCCTGGTCCCCAGAGAACACAATTAGAAATATATTGTTCTGCAGGTATTCAATCAAAGATGCCATCTTGCCTAACTCCTGTCTTCAAGCAGGTGAAGCATCATTCATTACACTTTACAGATGAATGAGAGGACTCTAAAAGGATATCTGCTGCCAGAATTCATTTGTCCTGACGCCCAATCCAATGTCCCTTCCACTAAAGCAAAAACAATAGTAATGAATAATAATACACAAGTTTCTATGGTGTCCTTCCATATCTTGTGGCCATAACCTGACTGGAGTCTCAAAATCATCTAGGTAAACATAAGCAAAACCATGTGTAAAATCATGTAAAATGCTTAAAGTACAAAAAGAAGGAGGTCGTTGTTAATAGCATAGATTATGTCATCATGATACTTAGACATAATCTGATTTAGCCAATAGTGAGTTGTGTGATTTTTTGAAAAGTTATTTAACCTTTTTAAGTCTCAGGTTTCTAATCTGTGAAACGGGAATATTAATGATATCTGTAGGGTCATTGTAAAAATTACATGAGATAATATACATTAGGCCCTAATGTAGTACCTGACATATAGACGCTCAAGTTGTACAGCTATTAATATATAATGAGAGTGTCTATTAGCAGGTACTGTCATTCTCACAGATAATCCACTGAAAAATAGCAGCATGGTTTTAACACTTCCCAAAGAAGAGAACTGCTGCCTCAATTTATACATTGTTTCCCCAGCTCAGAAGTGTTATATTATCACTTTCTCCCTTCTGTGAGTTTAGTGAACTTCTCTTTACATCAAAGGGTGAAGATGAATATCACAGTTCAACCACATCTGCTGAGATTAGAAAAACTATTTTTATATATAGTATATATATTTTTCTAATTTACCAACACTAACTCATTGGAACATCTAAGAGATCCCTCCTTTATATATCAAAATAATTATTCAAGACTCATTTTCTATTTTCTGGAAAACTTTCCAGAATCTCGAGATATTGGTCTTTGGACTGAAAGAGAAGTGTGTTCAAATCCTAACTCTGATGCTTCCTAGCTGCATGACCTGGAGCAACTCCCTTCTCTATGTGCCTCAATTTTTTCATTTATAAATGGGCATAATTTTACCACAGGATGTGGTAAGAAGTAAATAATTTAAGTTCACAATTAATTGCTATTTATCAAAATCATCACATCAACTATCCAAGCGTAAGCTTGATTTTGGCCATGATTTCTTTCTGGGTCCAGAAAATATTCTATGCAATATATTTTCCAACCTAACTTCAGTAAGTAATTCCTCAAACATTGCTTCTGTACATCTTTTTACCTTTCTTCAACTTGATGGTGCCATTTTGAATTATAATCCTGATGTATAACAAGCTCATCATCTTTCTGGAAACAGTCGTTGTCAAAGAAAGAGTTCACAATTTCAGTATTGCATTTGGAATCTTAGAATTTAATTTTGGTGAAGAAAATCAAGGCAGTTTCTCCTTGCATCTTTACCAAGACTAATTTATATGGACTTTCCAGAGAGTTAACACCACCAGATTCTTGTGTCACCTGAGTTGGCCAAAGTCGTTCTCTCTATTCTAAACTGTTTGCCAGGATTCATTTTATATGCAGTGCTCCAAAAATCATACAATAATTACACCCAAAGGTATAATCTCAAATACTACCATTAGCAGGCCTACTAATTTCATAGTTCAAATATTTTTAAACATGACCTCAACAGAGATTTGAAAACATCTTTAAAAGAAAGCTTTGGTGGGCCATGGGTTCACACCTGAAATTCCAATGATTTGGAAGGCCGAGGCAGGAGCATTGCTTGAGCCCTGGAGTTTGAGACCAGCCTAGGCAACACAGTGAGATCTCATCTCTACAAAAATTTTCCAGGTGTGTGGTGGTGTATGTCTGTGGTCCCAGCTACTCAGAAGGTTGTGGCAGGAGGATTGCTTGAGCCCAGGAGGTCAAGGTTATATTGAGCTATGATTGCACCACTGCACTCCACCTGGCCAACAGAGTGATGTCTTATCTCTAAAAAAGGTAAAATAAAATAAACTTTTAAAATACAATGTTGTTAAAACCACTTATGTAAAGATTAAGGAACAGATAAAAATATAATCAGGATCTATTTTATTTTATAAATGCTTAATTTGTTACTTTATTTAAAATACATAATCAATAACCTAAACTCATGTGTGTCTCAACTGCCTGGAAGTGTGCACATTATTTGGACAAGCATATTTTAGAACAAAAGAGAGTCAGATCACTACATCTATTAGGTACATAGCTCACAAAAAATTTCCAGCCAACATATTAGAAAGCATACAGAATCTTTACTTATAAAAAATTGTGTATTTGTTCCTAAATGTGTAAACTTCAGTCAACTTCACCTATTCTGTGTTTGATGCAATACACCCACCAAGATGCTCCACTGCTCAAAACAGTTTTTGAACTTGTCGATTTTGATGCTTTTTAGTGCTTCTGCTGTTTTTTGTTTCATCTTTTCCACATCAGCAAAAGGTTTCCCTTTGAGGACTTTTTTCATCCAAAAAATGTTGCTCAGGGCAAGATTGGGTGAATAGGGAGATCGGGTGAATAGGATGAGGGCCATGCCATTTTTGATTTAAAAAATAAAAAAAGCTGCTGAACACTCACTGCTCACAGGTGTGCAGGTGCACTGTCATGGTGGAAGAACCAGTCACCGTTTGCCACAACTTGGGATGTTTCTTTCACAAATTGTGACACAAACTTCCCAAAACTTCCAGATTAAAACGTTTGTTGACCATTTGATCTGGAGGAACAAATTCTGAGTGTACTGCAAGAGACCCACCCTCCAAAAGATAATTCCACATTTTTGGGGGGTGTCTCCCCTTGTAAAAACCTTTGCTGTTCGGAAGAAGTTTTTTCTTTGCTATAGGACACTTTTGTGTGGCACTAGTAATACTTGAACTATTTCAGTATCTTATGCAAGACAAAAAAAAAAGTAGTTTCAAAAAAAACCCTGCATGCTTTAATGTAATTTTTAAAGGTTCTGTCCTGTTTTAAAAGGAGCCCTTAGTTTATCGTGTATCTGAAGGCATTTAGTATCTAGTTTCCTGATAAAATGACAAGGAACTGAAATAGACTGCAGAGATCTTACATTAACTTTTGTCACATCCAGGGGCTTCGGGAGTGAAGACATACCAGAGAAAACCTACTGCCAACAGATGCTGACACACTCAGCAGCTCCTCAGACAGAATGGACATTTCTCTGTCAATATGAGCTCCTCAACTCTGTGGAGTGTCTCAAGCAATTCCAGCTGCAGAGGGATTTGGGTTACCAAGTACAGAAACAATCTGTCCCCACTCCTAAAACGAGGTTGATTCTCATTATTCGTAAGGAGTCACAGACAAGCTGTTGGCAATTTGCTCAAGTGAAGAGCAAACCACATTGAGCAGTTGCAACACTTCATATCTCAGAAAGCAACATAAACCGAATGTGCCCACAGTCCCAACTTACCAGCAATTTCTGCATATATCTAATAATAGTTGAGACAAAAAAGAGGATGAAGCCTGTCACACACACCTCACTATCCAGCCTTGCCTTTGCAATACTGAACTAACAGAAACAGGGGGCTGTTTGCTAACCAAACACCCTCCTCATTACTGCATTACAAAACGGTTCACCGAACAGCCTGCTCTGACTGCCTGCTGATAGTGACTTTCCTCTGCTTCAAACTATCCTTGGGCATCAGCAGAGCAGTGGTGTGTGAACATGCAGCACCTTCAGGAAATAGCACGCTTTATGGAGTGAAGCATTCATACAATTCAATAAGAAAAATAAATGGAAAGACATGAATGGACAATTCACTAAAGAACAAAAATGATAAACAAGTATGTGAGAAAAGATTTGACCTCAGTGACAATACCCACCAAAACCCACAACACTTAAACAAAATTAAAAAGTATTTTTCCATTAAAATCATTCAGTATTTTAAAAATTAAAAACCATCCATTGCTGGTGAATTTTCAATGAATTTGGAAGGTTAGTACATTGTCTGAAATAGCAAATATTGGAGCAAATTTTTGAAAAGCAGTTTGCCAATAAGTATTTGATGCTTAGAAAATATGCAAAATGTTTACTCCAGACCTTTTATGTAACAAAACAAATAAATAAATAAATATAAAATGAGAAGAAAATAGAATAATGAACATGAAAATAAAAGAACAAATGCTTAAGAAAACCATGTGGGAATAATTTAAAAATTCTGTTTGTGGAAACTATGTCACCTGGGACTTCTTTTATTTTAAAAATTTTATGGTAAAATTTTTCTGTATACAAAGAGCAAATATAATGATAATAAATGTTTATACAGTATAATTTCAAATGAAAAATCAAGACAAAATTGTATATACAATATGATTACAACTATACATAAAATTTTTCTTTGTATTAAATATGTCTAGAAAGAAATAACCTGAAGTCATAATAGTGGTTATTCTTTGGTGGTGATATGACAGGTTTACAAATTTTTTCCTGCCTCCAAACTTTAACTTCTGCTATGTATAGGCTCATCGTATTTACTATTTCTATTATCAGATGCTTAATTGAAAAAGTGTCTGATGCACCATATCCATTTTTTTATTTTTTAGCAGATATTTATTGGGTTCTTCCTATGGTTACAAAACACTAGATATCAAAGGAAAGAAAAATGCATATGATAAATATTTCATGCTTTTGAGATGCTTATAAGAAATACAACAGATTAATGGCAAGGCAAAGCAGAAAAACAAACTCATAAATTTAATGAATTGAATTTATACATACGAAGTAGCATTGTACATGGTGAAAGATGAAGTAAATCTCATAGGGTTTTATCTCTTTCTTGTGTATTGGTAATCTGGATGACTTTTTCCAATTAATAATTCCACATTCTCAGACACAATCTGGACTCAAGGTAATAGTCAAATTTATTCAGACAAAAGAAAAAAGTCAGTAAGAACTTCCGGCAAAGCTGTATTCTGCCCCTCTTTAACCTACCTGTGGTTATCTATGAGTAATTTTATTCTTAAACTATCTTTATAACCTTAGGAAACTCATAAATTCCTGATCTTAGATGGCATCTTGACTACAAATTCCACCCATTTCAAAAATCTGCTCTATAGTAACATTTTCTGTGACAAGAAGCTCAAAAATTTTCAAGAAAGTGGTTTTCATTTATGAACAGTTTGACTCCTTCAGTACACTAATTAACCATATTCTGGTGCCAAGCACTGGACTAGACCCTCTTTACACAAGACAAATAAGAAAAGACTCCTGTCCTCAAAGACTCATGATGCAAAAAGAATATTCTGGAGTACATAAACTATTATCCATAGTCAGGAGCCCTGAGTACTCTCATGGTGGTATTACTACATTTCTGGGATGGGCACCAAGGAAAGAGTGGCTATTCCTGCTTTGCAGAAAAGCCTAGCTAAGACGGTGTGGTATTCAAGTAGCACTAAAAAAGAAAAAAAGAAACCACAGTTGGATGTCTTTAGAAAATCCCTCTTGACAATTCAAAGATTTACAATGTATTTTCTTTTTAATCCAAAACATGAAAGGCTCAAATTTAACAGTAAAGAAATTTGTTTAATCCTTGCTCCCATTCCCTCCCCACAACCACCACCATGTATTTTTAAATGGGACCTTTTTCCATGTTATATTTGCTAACATCTCATAGAAAATCCACTGGGAAAAGCTACTGTAATCTGGCCACACATCTGATGGTGAAAAATTGAGGGTCAGAGGCCTCTGAGTTTAGAAAATTACCTACCCAAAGTCAAACCGGTAGCTGTGGCAGAAATAGGGTTGGATTCTGGGGCATTTCAATGCTAATCCTCTGTCCTATACATCACAGACACTAATAGTCACACTTTTTATTTTCAAAAATCATATGTTTTGGATATCGACTTACAGAATCAGAATGATTTTAGTACAGAGCCGAGAAATACTAGCACAGAGTTGTCAAAAAATATGAGAGTTTAAAATGAGTAAAAGTGAACAAAACATGATTTTATAATTTAAGAATTTTGTAATCTCAATCAAAGAGAGAGGATTTGGAGTAGTCATAATGAAGGGATTGGACTAGTTGCTCCCTAGGGTGGTCGTGTTCTCTAAATACCTGTCAATCTATTCAAGTGCCATATAAAATGACTTTACATGGATGCAACCCTGTTTATATAAAGCAGATCATCCCTGTAGAGAAGATGAAAAATAAAAATAAACACACTCCTTCTCTGACAACCCTCTAATTTCACAATGAGTTCCTGAGGGAGCTTGTGTCCTCTATACTGGAAGTTACATTAAAAGACAAGACAGATTATCATCTACCGGGAAAAGTATAAGAACAGTCCTGCCTAAGGGAAAAGAGATAGACTTGATAAAATTTCAAAGTCATTGCCAACCTTTCAAGACAACCTGTAAGTCAGAGGCTGGCCATCCTGTCTGTATGTCATCCAGAGACTGCTTCTCATTCTACTTCTTTGCCTCACCTTTCAATCATTTTATTGTTTATGGAATCTCTGTCTACCCTATGGGAGGACATAAAAATAAAGGAAGACTAGAAAAAAATCACTTTATTGAACTCCTTGCTAGAGATATTTATATTTTTAACATAGGATATAATAGGAGAAGGTAAAAATTATGGATAAAATATTATTCAGATTATATGTACAATTTGCATCCCATTGTTGTATTCTATTTTGATCAAATAGAAACAACCCTGAATGTTGGGATGGTAATTACTGACCAAGCTACATTTTAGATGATTTTGTTTTAGCTAATGTTCTAAGTGTAGATTTTCAGAGCCAGTTTTTTGACTCCAATTCAGGCTCCATGAAGTTTTGAACCAATTCCCTTTCTGCATATCATCTCCTGCATCTCCCTTTATAATCTACAAGCAAAAGGAAATAATTCTGAGAAGATTTTAGAGGAATTTCAACATAAAACTAAGTTGACTATCTTTCTATCCCATTTAATTCAAATTAAAACAATATAAAAATAACTAAGCACTAAAATCCCTCTCATCTAACATAAAAATATGTATGATTTTGACTTATCTGAGTTAATTAGCACTGGTGATCTCTAATTAATTTTTCTCATCACAAAACAAAGGGGGTAGGCTGAGTTTAGCACTTAAAACCTAAGAATAATGCCCAAGTTTTAAAGATTCTAATGATTTTTTAAAAATCAATTTGCATCGATCAGGCTTAAATCCTCCTATAAATACTACTCAAAACAAAAGTCTCTTAAGTTAGGTACAACCAGAAAGAAGAAATAGCCAATTTCCTGGACCCCCAGTGTGCATGACACAGATACAAATATTGTTTCTGCAGTTTGCTATTTCCCTGAACCCCCTCAACCCTGTATCCTACATCACACATTGACCAAGGGCAGTGAAACCTCCCTGTGACTTCTTGGCACTAATCATATCTCATAACTAGGTAATTGGCAGAGTCACAGTTTAGTCTGTGTAATTCTAGCAGAGGGAACATCTTTCTTGTCTCCTCACTAATATTCCACCTCAGTGTAAGAAAGAAGAGGAGAAATCATAAACAAGCTAAAGTCCTTCTAATCTGCCCTCACTACACACAAAGCTTATTGTCACCTGGATTTAGCAACAACTCTGATTAAAGTATGGCCCTGAAAAATACTACACAAAATAACACAACTGTAGAATGGTTAGCCAATTAACCTGATTTGTTCTCAAACACCAGAAACAATGACTGGTCTGATAACTCATTAAATTGTTTTTGTAAGGTGAGCTAGACTTTGGACAAAAATAAAGCAAAAGGGCAGCACAGCACAACAGGTTAAGAGCATATAAGCTTTTGGACTAGGCAAACCCAAGTTTAAACCCTGATGTTAATACTTGCCCTGGGACCCTGAGCAAGTTACCTCTGAGCCTTGATTTCTGTAAAGTAGGGATCACGGTGGTTCCTCACATGAAAGTATATATTAAATGGTAGCTATTATTATCATTATCTTCTTACCAGAGAATTTCTGGGGCCATAGAAAGCCTTTATTTTATATCTAATATCTTGCAGACAGAGGAGGGATTCCTTGTCCTGTGATTTAACCTTAAAATACAAAGATTTGCACTGCCACATCTTTCACATTGATTCCCCTGCTTGCATGCTTAAAGGATCATTAGGCAAAATCCCATTAGGATGTAGACATCTTGAGAAGCCACTTTTGGCTTACCACAGGCTGTACCAAAAAATCTGATGAAATAATAATGTTTAGTCACTGTAGTGGGTTGAATGGGAGTCATAAAAAAAATTCATGCCAAATTCCAGTAACCTGGGAATGGAACCTTATTTGGAAGAAAGGATTTCTACAGATGACATTGATGATCTTGAAAAGAGGAGGCCATCCCGGGTTATCCAGATGGACCCAAATTCATCCAAATGGCATGTATGTATAGGAGACATACAGAGGAAAGACACAGAAGAGGAGGAAAAGGCATGAAGATAAAGACAGAGACTGGAGGGAAGTGGCCACAAGCCAAGGAGTGCCAGCTTCACTAGCAACTGATTAAAGCTAGGAGAGCAGCATGGGTTGTTGCTCAGAGTTGTTGCTAAATCCAGGTAATAATCCAGCAGATTTTCTCCACAAGCTTTCACCAACACCTTGATTTCTGACCTGTTACCTCCAAAACTGTAAAAGAATATATTTGTGTAGTTCTAAGTTACCTTGTTCTTTGGTAATTGGTTACAGTAGCCTTAGTAAAGTACTATAGTCTCTAAATGTAAAAAATTGTTCAGAAATATGCTTCAAATGCTAGAGAGTTTTTCAAAGGGAAAGTAAAAGCAATTACTTTATTTAATCATACATTTCATAGACTGTAGTTTTACAATCTTGAAGACCTTAATATGTTAAGACTTTATTTTTTGACATATCTTTAAAAAAAGATATCAATATTTCACCTCCAGAGATAAGATTTGTCATTTATGATAACAATTGATTTGCCATTTGTGATAACAATTGAAAGATAAACACTTGAGCTCTGATGTGAAATGTTGTTTCAGGGTTTTTATGTTTTTACGGCATTAAAGAAAGATGTGCTGTAGTGCTATTGCTGATAGGCTAAGCAAAGTAAATTTACAAATTCTTTGTGTGTGTGTGTATTTTGTTTTTTTTTTTTGAGTTGGAGTCTCACTCGGTCGCCCAGACTGGAGTGCAGTGGCCGGGCAGACTGGAGTGCAGTGGCCACTCCCGGCCACCGCAGCCTCGCCTGCTGGGCTCCGGCGATCCTTCCACCTCAACCTTCCGAGTAGCCGGAATTACAGGCATGCGCTACCACACCCGGCTGATTTTTTGATTTATTGTAGAGATGAGGTCTCGCTGCCCAGGCGGGTCTCGAACCCGCGGGCTCAGGCAATCCACTCACCTCAGCCTCCCAAAGGCGCGGGATTACAGGCTGAGCCACTGAGCCCGGCAGAATTCTTTGTTTAAATTAGTTGGATTAAAATAATTTGTAAGAAAAGGAATAGATTAGACTGGATATGACATAGTTTAACCTGGAATCCAAAGATGAAACTTTTAAATAAATTCACATACCATGTGTCCTTAAAGAGATATTTGATTAAAAAAAAATACAATGATTTGGTATGTGATGAGACTAAGATTATTTCCAGTTTTCAGCAGAGCAAAATTAAAGTCACATTATAGAAACCAGAATGCATTGACAAAGGACACTTATTTTTGAACACTACTTTCTACTTTTGTCGGCTCAATCTTAGAAAGGGTCTCCACCACGTGCCAGACTATTGTTTCACACTCAGGGTGGGACTGGAGGAAGGGCTGAGGAGAATGGAGAGTGGAGAAAAACACTGTTGGAATCAAAGGAGGGTGTGCCTCGACTTTCTAATTATCTGTACTTTGGGAACGACCATTTATTTTTGCAAGGGGGAGAGGTAGTTTGGATGTGGTGGAAAAGGAGCGGCAGAGGAGAAATCACTACAAATTATAAACAAAAACTCAGGTTTCACAATTGACAGCTTCTCTTGGGACTTCCCGGGGGAGCCAATTAGTGCTGGTTGCTGACGTGGGCTTGGTCCTGTAAACCTCTGTGCTAACACCCACCTGTGTTACACCTACCTCCAATGAAGCAGCAAAGACTCTGTTAATGAGGCTTAGGACCAATCATTCCACAGAGAGAGTTCTGCTAAGGACTCCAAAGCAGATGTCTTACGGTAACCAGCAGGGAAACACCCTTAAATTCTACTGCCTGTTAGAAACTAAGACATTTCAAAATACTGATTTGGTTTATTTTTTCTGCACCTCTTTTTCTTTCTTCCTTATCACCAGTGACCAAAGGCTCCATGTATTTCTAATCCATTGACTTTCCAGCTGCTGGGTGATGTCATAAGAAGCAGATATAAATCCAGGCAAAGAGCAAGCGACAACAATTCGTCATATCTCCAGAAACATTGTCTCCAGTAGGTGGGAGACACAGTTAACTCCAGCTCTACAAGACAGTTAAAGCAGAGTTTAGCAGTATCTGGGAAGCTGCCTAGCCCAATTGCTCTTGCAATAAAATTCTTCATGGTTTCTGCTGCTTCAATATACAGAGCTCCAGAAGCCTTGTGAATCCGTCTAATGTAACCTCAAACTGACACCAGTTTTGTTTGTCTCCTCTGACCAACAGTCATCTTCATGGAGGCATACCTAGCTGGTTCCTACTATCAGACAATCAAGCAGCAACGACGGGAACTATGAGCGGGGCACTGTATAAGGTACCCTGGAAAGAAAAGAAGATTCCTAAGCTCTTGCCTTTGAAAAGCAAAAAAATGGATAAAATTAACATCAGGTAATACTACATGTGAAAACAAATAAAACAAAAAACAAAACAACTTATGGATTTCTGAAACAAAAAGATGAATGCAGGAACAACTCCCCAGGGAGGATCAGATGTGAGTCAATTTTTTTAAATGGTAAGACTTACATTGGAAGAATGGGTAAATAATGGAAGCAAACTTTTAGAAGTGGAAATGCAAGGTGGGTGTGGTGACTCCTGCCTGCAATCTCAGCACTTTGAAAGGCTGAATGGGAGGATGACTTGTGCTCAAGAGTTCAAACCCAGCCTGGACAACACAGTGAAACCCTGTCTATAAAAAAAAAAAAAAATTAGCTAGACTTGGCACATGCCTTTAGTCCTAACTACTCAGAAGTCTAAGGTAGGAGGATTGCTTGAGCCAGGAGTTCAAGGCTGCAGTAGGCTATGATTGCACCACTGCACTGCAGCCTGGTGAACAGAGCAAGACCCTGTGTCTACAATTTTTTAAAAATGTAGGAATGCACAAAATGGGAAGCTCTACACCAAAAGACCCAATGATCTGAAAGATATTCAGATTATTCTCATGTTCAAATTTTCCTGAGAACAATCAAAGAGAAATGAAAGCTGGCTTCCTCAATTTTGTGTAGGCCAAATTAGGCTGCTGACTAATTTGACTTCAGTAGGAACAGAATAGGATGGTGCCTTGCCTAGTGATAGCTAAAGCAATTAACAAAACACTAGAATGAAGGCTCCCTCTCTCCCCCTCCTGCATTTCCTTTGTTGCAGGTAGCTAGCAGCTTTCTCCATGACCAGTTAGAAATGAAGTAGGTAGTCCAGGCAGAAAGAAATACAGAGAAAGAGGCAGGCACTGAATTCCTTTTATGTTTATGGGGCAAACGGCTTAGGATGTCTCAGAGGTGTGAAGTATAGTTGTTTGCCAAATTTAGCAACATCTGGCAATATTTATGTCAACAAAAGTTCGCAAATCTGACACCGAGCTGGTACCAAACTAGGGATGTGGGTTATGTCTTCAGGTTTCATTATTGCCATTAGCTTGCCTGGGATACCTCTGAGGTTGGCAGAATTTGGAGAAGTTAGGGGGGAACCACACACCCTGCTCAATCACCTCATTTCCTCCCAGACTATGATGTGATAAACATTTCACAGCTGAGAAGAGAGGACATTAAGTGGAATCTTGTTGGGAACCAGCCACAGAGGCCCACTGAGCGTTAGGGATCAGGAAGGGCCGTTGACCCCGAGACCACTGGGATGTGTTCGGGAGCTATTGACCCCATTTCCTCCCCATTTCTACTCAGCACTAACCAGATTAAGCTCCTGTGAGCTCAAAACATAGAAACTCTGAGATCAGGACGAACACAAGCTAACTTTAGAAGCTCATTGCTCCCATTCTTCCACAAACTGCAGTTTTGGCTTTCACACAACTTGTAATTCAAATTCGTGTCACATCTAAGAGACTTAGTATTGGTCACAGGCTTCTGGGTCATG
>NW_007255867.1:117946-118619 GCF_000164805.1 Carlito syrichta | reverse complement strand
TTTTTTTTCAAATATCAGCGAATTCAAGAAGCAGATTATACTAATTACAATTGCTGAGAAGTTACACATCATGAACTCAAATTTCTCTTTATGAGGCTTAAAGTAGCTTAACACTTTACCTCATGGGAGTTACAATATGGAAAGAACACATAAAAGACTTGGGATGATCGGTCTGTATCACAGCAGGGCCTGTAAAATGCGCCAAGTCTCCCAAGGTGGCCACACTCTCTGATAAATTCACCTCTGGGCTGTTGTTACATTTGAGAGAGGCAAATGAAGGTTCATGAACAACCATCTGCAGAAAAGGAAAAGGCAGATGAGGACTCCATGAATTTCATATGCACAGAGTCAAGCTTACGACTGGAAAAAAAAAAAAAACTACTATACCATACTCAGCCAGTTCTGAAAAACCATCTGAATGTGGCTATTATCTGATCTCAAGGAAATTAAAAGTTAGTTGATGAAAATGTATAATAATGCTGGACACGGTGGCCCATATCTGTAATACTTTGGGAGGTGGAAGCGGGAGGATTGCCTGAGCCCACTGGTTCAAGACCAGACTGAGCAACGAGGCCAGACCTCATCTCTACAATAAATAATAATTTTTAAAAACCCAAGCCGGGCTCGGTGGCTCAGCCTATAATCCTGTGCCTTTGGGAGGCTGAGGTGAGTG
>NW_007255867.1:28136-117896 GCF_000164805.1 Carlito syrichta | reverse complement strand
TGGGTGGGGGACGCCCCTCCCACATCTGACTTTGTGTATAAAAGACCCATTGTAATTCCCAATATTATCACATAGCTTCTGCACTAGACCGGAGTCCAGTCTCTTTCTTTCTCTCTTCTTCCCTCCAATCACTGATGCCGTCTCCACCTTTGGGGTACCCTGAACCCAGCTGGAGCTGGTCCCCGGCAGAATCTTTACTTAGAAAGGGCCCTTGGAATTCACTCATTCATTTATTCATCAGTATTCATCAAGTACTTGCTAAGTGCCAGGTATCACTGTGCTAGACAACAAAGATATGTGATAAAAATTACATGTATGTTCCTGCTCTGTGCAGTTTACAGCAGAGAGGGTAAGTCTTGAAAAGTAGAAATACAGTTAGCACATGTGAAACCGTAGAACAATTGAATGCAGAGTATTTTGATCACCTCCTCTTCATCCCATTGATGAGGGAGGGATTCTCACCCTGGGGATATGGAAATATATGGAGATGGCTGACCACACAACGCTCAACCTGGCACCACCCTGGACAGTGTTTTATTAGTCACATATACTCACAGCTCAGGAGAGGACACTGCACATCACATAGACCACGTGAGGAGTTTCATTTAGGAAGTATGAACAAGCAGGTGCTGTGTGAGGTGGATTTGTAGTAACAAGAAAGGGAGGCCCCCTAGTCTCCGTGAGAAGATGTGACTGGCTTGTTTGAATAATTCCGCAGAATGTCAGGGAATTGAAGTCCACTATTCAGGGAGGGAAAAGTAGACACTGTGTCTGGCCCTATAATAAGGAAGGTTGTTTGGCTAGGAAACCTTATCCACAGGCATGCAATGGGGAGAGAAACTAGTGGTTAGGCTCTCTTAGTTTTTCCAGAAGTCCAGGCAGCAGATAATATGGAACCTAATTTCCAGCCTTACCTCACACAGTGGTATAGAATGGTGCATAGACTGGCTCAAGATCCATGATGGGATTACATATGACTCAATCAGAAGGCTTACCCTGTGATCCTAGACCCAGAAAGAACTATTTTTCTGTTCCACTTCTCTTAACTCTGTTCGTGGCCAAATAGCTCAGGTATAGAAAGTGTGGTCACAGTCACCTACGTGTGTCTCACGTTCAGCACCACACCTTCCTCCCCATAAAAAGGTTGCACTTTTTTGGGGATGCTGCACCTCCTTCCATGTGGAGCAAGGGGCAGAGTAGGTGAGGGCAAGGTGCTTCTTTGAAGCTACCTCTCTGATAGTTGTAGTCAATACAAAGTTAATAAAGACATAAAGGCTCATGTGCATCAGTAAATATAAATTCATTAGAACAGGCCAGAATCTAGAGGAGAGCACTGGTCCCTCCTGAGACAGCAGACAGCTTGGGAGAAGGAGCAGTCCACAATCAAAGAAAGAGGGTGCTTTGCCTCACAGGGCTTGCTGGGAGGTAGCAGAAGGCAGGAAGCTAGCTGCAGCAGGAAGAAGAAGCAGATGTTTACAAGGGTTGGGCCCACTGCTGTCACTCAGACAGGAAGCCAAATTCCTACTCTGAACAAAATCTTATCATCAGTGAATGCAAGGGAGAAAAGAGAGAGGGAAACTGATTAGAGAAGTTAAATCTCTTGCAAGGAGTGCAAACAGTTTGCTTCCCCACAGCAGGATATTGGAAAGCCCCAAGAACACAGGCTCTGGAGAGACACAGAAAGTGGAAAGAGAGTACTTTTGTATGGGGTTTTATAAAGAAGAAAACCTTGAAGTTCAAGAGTCTGGGCAATCTGAAAATTTGGTAGAAGGAAAAGGTCAGCTTCCAATAGCAAAGTGCTATCGGGTGTCTTTCTAATTTGCTCACTTCTCTTTCTCGGCATCCTATATCATCAGCAGATTCCCCAGGCTGGTGCCCCCTCACCCTGGGCAGCATGTGCCTGGAGGATGCTTGCAGGTAATCTGAAAAGGGCAGGAATGTAGGCAACCTCCAGACTTCTAATTCATGAACACTAACAGCATCCACACATGGGTGTGTACACACTGTAGACATCAGTCAACACTTTCTCACTCTGGCCTAATTGTAGGTAGATATACAATCTAATTCAATAAACCTTAAGAGTTTATTTCTAAGAAGGTAGATGAAAGACATCTGAGTCATACCCATCTTGCTGTCTTCTTAGGGCTATCAGTGAAGTGGAAATAGAAAGTCAGTGGATACATTTTGTCTTGCATTCCACGCTCAGTCAAACAACATCACTATGTTCTCCTGTGCTTCAGACCAAATGATAATGTCCCAACCATTTTTATCTTGAGCAGACTTAGAGGACTGAAGAAAAGCACATGTACAGTGTTGTAAACCTACGTGTTTTCTTCCCAGACTGCTCAGGGACTATGTAGCTCTTTCTGCTTGCCCCCTCATCAGGCGGACCTTATAAAGATGACAATGGAAGAGCACTAAACCATGTGACAGAATGAAGCACTATGCAAAAAATAATAACAAATAAATATACCATAGGGTCTTGAAACTCTCTATGTATTTTTTATTACAATTATATTAGAAATAAGCTTGTGAGGAAAGAACTGGAAAAAATACAACAGCATATAAGCAAAGAGACAGAAGGGGAGAGGAAATCCTCATCAGGGCCAGTTATTGTATACCACTTTCTACAAGTGGCTGTGGTTAGAATAGAAGTGCTTCATGTGAGTGTTTTATGTGTGTGTGTGCATGTGTGTTTATATATTTCTGTATTTTCTAATTTTAATCGTGAGATTATATTAATAAAAATATTTAAAACACACATACACATAAAAGATAATTAGAGCACTTCAAAACAATTCCATCATACAACCTATGAGATGAGAAAGACTTTGAGCTAGAAGCAGACAAACTCAGCTTGGGCTCTTACTGTATCTTGAGCAAAATACCCTTTGGGTCTCCTTTTTCCTTATTGTCCTTATTAAGATAAGGACAATACCACCTATTCTAGGTTTTTCTGGGATTAAATGTTATATCTGTGAAAGTACCTTGACTCCAAGTACTGGTACTTGGAGGCATCAAAACAGTTCATTTCCTTACCTTTTACACAATGCCTCTGCTCAATACAAGGATGCAATCCTCTGTTTTGATTCAGGGCTCCCTGCAGGGATTAGATTGTAGCAAGTTTAATAACTTCAAAAAAGTATCAGACGGCTGTTTCTAGACCCGTGTTTTCTGTCTTTATTGCACCAAAGAAAACATTCTTCCTTTTGTCTGTAAAATCAGCTGTCTGTGGCAAGGTTCATCACGGTCCTGTAGGACTTTCTGTCAAAGTAAGACCATCATTTCAAGTTCATTTCCAAAATGAGCCAAAAGACTGGCTCCTGTGTATGTGTTGGGTTTTCCTCACCTACTGCCTCACTAAAAGCTGTGAAAGAACAAAATCACTTAAAGCCATAGAAAGGAAGGTTTTCCCAGACCCTAATGTTGCAGGCTGTTTAGGTACCAGACAGGGAACTACTATGGCACCAAGCACAATGAATGATTAGACAACAAAGAGAAGCCTGGTTCCAGCTGTCATCATCACAGTCAAGGTCATATAAAGGAAACTGCCAGATAATGTTATCCTCCCAAGAATAACAGTAGCAACCACCACGGGTGAGATCCTTCCACACAGGTAAAGGGGAACCTCTTCAGATGCGGACTGGTGCCTCGCAGATTTAACAATTTGGGATGACCAGTCTCATCCCAAGTCTCCTGGACAGCCTCGTTTCCGGGCAAAAGTTTGACGTTCTAAAATCTAATCCTGTCTCTGCTTCTAGCCTCCTGTGAGAGCAAAAGCAAATCTCCTAGGTATTCCATCATCTCCAAAATGAGAAAATGGTGCTGTTAAAAGGTTCTTAATCCAAGGTCTAAACTCCTGCTGAAATTACTGTATATACCACATTTTTGTCTATGGGTAGATGTTCATTTTTCTGAGAGAATTTCATATCATTCAAAGAGGCCCATGATCCTCTTAAAAGTATATTAAGAACTAAACTAGATAATTTATCAGTTCCCTTCCTGATCCAATTATTAGAGCAAGTTTGCATGATTATAAAGCAGTGAACACTCATTGTAGAAAAATTGAAAAATGTAGCCAAAAAGAAAAATCTTATTATTGGGTCACCCAGAGATAACATTAGCAAACATCTATATATATATATACATATTTTCTAAATTTTGTATTTACATAGTATAGTCAATGTTATTCTCTCCTACATTCCGCATTTATGCACATTAAAAATTCCTCAAAACAGCTCTTGTAATAGCCACATTTAATCATAAGGATTTAATTAAATTTCATTTAACTATTTTCTACATCTACATTGATTCTAATGTTTTACCATTATAAACAGTGCTGCTATAAACACTCTTCAAAGTCAAATTTTGGCTATTTTTTTGTAAGTAATGGAAAGCCACTAAAAATTCTTGAGAAAGAAAATGCCAAAATCCCTGGAACTAGGGACCTGCTATGTAGCATGGCAACTGTAGGTAATGACAATTCATTGTCTTCTTAAAAATTGCTAAGAGAATGGATCCTAAATGTTCTCACCACAAAACAGTTATAAGTATGTGAAGGGACAACTATATTAATTCACTTTGTTTAATCATTTCACAATGCATACATTTATCAAACCATCACATTTATAACATAAATATATATATATATGTATATGTATATATATACACACCCACACTTTTTATTTGTCATTTATAAAAGCTGGGTGAGGGAAAGAAAACATAAAATCCTGTTTTTCTTATGAAAGTAAAGAAAATAAACTGAAATGGGGAAACTAAAGGCTTGGTGATAAGGTAGAAGATTACTATCTGAGAACGTGAACCAGGGAAGAGACAAACTGATCATGAAGGTCCAGATATGGAACACATAGTTAAGGGAAATTACCATGAGTTGGTGATTCAGAGGGAAAGAGAAAAGTCAAAAAATAAGCTGATTTCTAGACTTCTAGGCTGGAAGTATAAGTACACCATTAACCAAAAGAAAAAAAGGTAAGCACTCAGAACACGGAAGTAAGGCAGAAAAATCAATTTAGAAATAGAAAGATGAGGAGTCATCTCCAGAAGGTCATTGTGAGAAAGATAATTCCAAATGTAATAATTGGGGTGCTTTTTTTTTATCATAACAAAACACACACACACACAAAGCAACTGATAATTTAAGACACTGATTTATAATTATATAAACTAGAAAGTAGGAGCCAAGGAAACTCACTGGTATAATGTCTCTTAGCTCCTGAATGCTCAAATATGAGTAATTAGATGTCAGTAATAAACATTATTTAAAACACGGATGCTGAGCAGTTTCCTTCATTCAAACCAGAATAACTTTTCATAATCATGACTATATAACCAGAATGAGAATTTTTTAAAATTATGCCACATTTTTAATCTGTATCTCTATTGTTTTATTTTATTTTTTATTTATATAAATTCTTTTATCTGAAGGCATTTAAATTGCCTTAGTATCAGTTCCTTTTCAGGTAAATGAGGCAAGTGCTAAGGGGGAAAAAATCTCCAAAAATCAATGTCACTAATAAATAAATCCCATCAGGAGAAAGTCAACTAGTAGTCAATTCAGTAGAGATATTTTGAGCTCTCCATGACATGGTGAAGTCAGTAGGAATGAGAAGTAGAGATTTTCTCAATGGGATCTCTTCTTATCATTCAGATTCCTATATATAACTCTGAAACAGTAACTCTGAACTTAAATTTAAAATGTCATATTTTATTTAAACATTTACCATGGAAAAATTTCTACATAGTTCTTTGTTATTGGAATATGTTCTTTCCAAAAGCTTGCCAAGCAAGAATATAGACGAATGTCTGATAAGACTATCTGAAAACACCATTTTTACTGATTCCAGAATACTGAAGAGAATCAAATACGTAGATAATAATCAACTTGCAGGGAGGATGTTGATGTTATCTCCATTTTAGAACAAGGTTCTTATCATATTTTACAGCCTCCCTCTCCAGTATGGGAAATCTATTCAATAAGTATTTATTCAAAACTGTTTTCATATGTCAGGCACTGGTACTTGGTGCTGATGGTATATAGGAAATCAAGTTCATATAAATGTAATTGATCCATTTCTTTCCTTGTTACTGGGAATTAAAGGAACAAAGAAGCTCACCAGTTCCTTACAACCTCTAATCTCAGAATTTCACCTGCTAATTCTGTCCTTCATAATCCCATACTGGGTGAGGGAAAAAAAAAAAAATGACTGGTTACATGAAAGCCAGAGAAAAAGAAAAGAAAAAGCCCTATATAATAATTCTGGAAGCCAGAGAAAACACCAGGAGAGTGTTCTCACAGCCCCAAGCCTTCTCTGTGCTATCCTGGTTTTCAGATAAGCTAGTGGAAATTGTGGTAACAGTTCCACGTGCCTTTTCAAATGAAGAACAGCATTTAAATGGCCTTAGTACATGCAACACTAAGCCATACTTTTCCATATAAAGTCAAATGTACAATTTCTGCTCTAAAGGAATATGAAATAATTTCAAAGAATGACACACAGTATTAAGAATGACAAAGCACCTGGAGACTATGATCTGTGCCCTAATTGCAGGAAAAGATGAAAACTGAGATGAACTCTGCAAATAAAACTTAGAGAAGCAGAAGAGACTAGGAAGAAGAAATGACTTTTAGGGCAATTTCTGAGTAGTAATGCATAAGAAAAAGGACAGAAGTAAGAATAAGCTTATCTAGTTTCCAAGTTGACAAGTGTAGCCTAGGAAGAGAGACCTGGCTGTCGTGTGTCAGTCTCCCCTTATAGAAGAAACACTACCATCAAATTATGCTGGAATGTGGCCTACAAAGGGACCATCAACTTCCACCATAGAGGTCAGCATTAAAATTGTTCTCTGTGGATTGCTAAAGAGGGGTGACCCATAAAACAGAGGAGAACATGGTAAAAATCAGATGGCATCAAGGATGCAGAATTCTAGTGAAACACTGGCAAAGGCCCTGGAGATGCTGGGTTGGAGTGTTTGTTACCAACCCCATACTGTATTCATTCACTGTTTATTTACTAAACTTAGGTTTATGTTACAAAATTTCCCTTGGCATAGGCATGTGGAAAATGAACTTCAACCTTTTAAAATGGATATTTACTTCAAAGTTTGTGATTACAGCTCCCTGGAAGAAGAGATTCTGCAGCTCTTTTAGAACAGCATGAGTTCATCACTCACCAAAGAAGAGTGGCAGCTCCACAATCGAAAGACATTTTATTCTTTTCTGACCTTGTGCTGAGTGGGTGTAAATTGGGCAATTTACCACACACAACCCAGGAACTGAAGTAGAACAAAGTCAAGAACTCAGAACATCAAATTGTGTCAATTAAACCAGAATCCCCATCTGGTTCTGGAAGGAAATGAAACCTAGGGAAAACAAACCAACAAACAAAAAACTGCTGCAAGATATAAAGAATTTAATTGTTAATTAAGGCCCTTCAAAAATTATATCATAACATCTCAGAAGAAGAAAATGTGTCATTCAACCTAATTAGAATATTTCTTTTCTGCTTCATTTAGGTATACTTTTTCTAGACATCCTGCTGTAAGAAGCAACTGTGATAAACAGAGAAGCCACTACCTATAATGTAATTTGTGTATTTCCAGCAGTTCCATCTGCTTCAAAACCTTTCTCTCACTGATTTGCCATAACAGACTCTTCCCTTCACACTACTAGGAATATCTATTAATATGTACTGAGCACATACTATGATATAGGCACTGGGCTTGAAACTAAGAACACACTGAGCAAGATAATCTCTACTCTTAAGGAGATGTTTAGGAAGATAAACAAGTAAAGAGGGAACTGATATTCAGTGTGATAATTTTAACACGAAGGATAAGAGGGTAGGCAACTCAACCTTAAGAGAGGTGGGATCAAGGAAGGCATCTGTTCAAAGGTGGTATCTTAGCAAAAGAAATAGAGATAGAGATAGAGAAAGAGAAAGAGAGAGAAATAGAGATAGAGATAGAGAAAGAGAAAGAGAGAGAGAGAGGGACAGAGACAGAGACAGAGACAGAAAGAGAAAGGATTAGGCCTCTGAGAGAATGGAAAGACATTCCAAGCAGAGGCATCACTTCTTCAAAGGCTTAGAACCTACCCTACAGAGTAAAGGGTGCATATGGAAAGCGCGTCTAGTTTAAGGTGGAGAAAAGATCCTGGCAAGGTGAGCAAGTACAAACCATTAATTATTTTTAAGGAGTTTTGACTTCATTGTGAGAGCAATGGAGAGTTACTAAAGAGTGTTAAAGATAGGAAGTGGCAAGAATAAACACTCTGGATGCTATATGTAAAGTGATAAGAGGTGGATCACCAGACAAAATGGCAAGGAAATTAGTCAAGCAAGAGATGATGAAGACGTGTGCCAGAAAAGTGGCAGGCAAAATTTGCAAAAGGTGGATCAATTCAAGAGTGGTAGACTCCATAGATTCAAACAATAAGTTCCACTTGGGGCTAAAAAAGGGAGAAAAAGTCAAAGATGACTCCTAATTTGCTTACCATTGAGATAGAGAATGCAGGAGAAGTAGATACAATGAAGAAACCCACTACTACTAATTCATGACTGTTATAATGTTTGGTTGCCTAGGGCTACTGCCCTGCATACACCTTCATTCTTTAGAATTATAAGACTGTGCTGACCCAATGAGTCACTGGCCCCGTGGTTGTATTCACGTAGTTAGTAAAATAGATTGCTATTCATTTCTATGATCAATAGTTAAAGTTAGAAATATAATTGTGTAACTCTAACCAGTACACCCTTTTGTTTTGTTGTACCTACCCATTGGCTAATGAGGTATCACAATGAATCATGTTTTACTTTGTAGTAAGCTTCACTAACTTAATAGGTACCAAGAATTTGCAGATAATGAATGTTATAACTGATAAAACACAATTGTAATTGGAATCTTATAAGATGCTTTATAAGTCACATAGTTTGATGTTAATCAATAGCTAACCTCAATGCTTATGCTTATAAATAAGGTCTATAAAATCCAAGGAGCTGAGTTGGCCTTGGTATCTATACTGGCTTGAATTCCTAATTCAGTAATAAATTTCTCTCTTCCCAGTGTCCTGCCTCTCCAGTTTCACTGGCGAATGAGAGAGCAGCCAAGTGTTCCATGCGCCATTGCAGATATGGTAGAAAACATGTGTTCTATTCTGGGCACACTGAATTTGAGGACACTTTTTTAAAATCTAGGAGGAAATATCTACTAAGTGACTGGTTACAGAGAGAACTGGCGTGGCCATGAAGTGGTCACTGCATGGGCGTTTCTTGATAACATTGGAAGTGATGAACATGCCCAGTCAGAGTAGTGCATGAAATGAGAAGTCATGGTCTAAAGACATTGATCTCAGGAATTGTCTGAGGAAGATGGTTTAAAGATCTATGTTACCTTAAAAGGGAGGAATCTAACTCTCGCGCAATACACCAGATTCATGTGTATTAACTGATCAACTAATTTTTAGCTGAGAATGAAAAGCACAATCTTGAAGAATGGTAAGTCAAGTCGGGAAAATATTGATAGCACGGATAGAGAGGAACAGTGTGAGGATAGCAGGATGTTCAACACTAGCTCTAGAAAATAAGGGCACCGCTGGGATACTTGGGCAGTCAAGCAGCAACTTAAAATCAGTGATCATTGCCTCAAAGAGAATAAGAACTAAATGTTCCTCAGTTATTCCACAACCTCAGGTACGGAAAACCTAGGAGAGATTATTATTCAAGTTCCATGGGCTATTGGCTCCCACTTTGGAAATATTTAAAAATGCAAATATCCAGATGTACTGCAGACCTTTGTTATTCAAATTGTGATTCATCACCAGATTATTAGCATCTGTGGGAGTAGTTAATAATCTCAGGCAGATATCAGACCTCGAATCAAAATCTGCATTTTTGGAAGGTTTCTTGAGAAATTGATATGTACATTAAAGTCTGAGACACACTGCCTTAGAATCACTTGAAGGACTTTTTAAAACACAGATTGCTAGGTCAGAGTTAGTGTTTGTGAATTTGCATTTCTATAAGTTTCCAAGAGATGCAGGTGCTGCTGCAAGTCTATGACTATATTTTAAGACTTTCTACCATAGATCAGTTAAATTAAAATCTCCCTGGATGGGACCCAGGCATCAGTATGTTTTAAAGCTCCCAAAGTGATTCCAATTTGCAGTCAAGGTTGAAAACTACTGGTGAAAATATTTTTCTGCTCCTTATGATATAAATAAGGAAATAAATATGAGAAGAAACCTTGCTATCCTCTGAACACCAGCTTAAACTCATGACTAAACTGTTCTTTAATATAAGATGAATTTTAACTAATCAAAAGAGAAAGAAAAATGCTGCTTCATCCTTAATGACTCATTTCCACAGACATGTTTGGTTATATTTGAAAAAAGTCACTAAAAGTAACCATTATCTTAATCATTACAATAATCACTCAATTTATTAACATCATTTTTGTGTGTGTGATTTAACAGGGTAGCAGCATTTTGAAGGCCACAATATTTTTTTAAAAATAATATTTTTTAAACAGAAGAAATGTTGGGTAAATCATTGCTCCCCAATCAGCCTGCAAAACATGATTCTTTTCTCCCACAGGGTTTGGGTTTACTTTTACCTTCTTTTATCTAGTTTCTTGATGTGGGAGTTTAGATTATTAATCAAGTATTTTTCACTTTTTAAATGTATCTCTGTACTGCTATAAATTTCGCTCTCAGGACCGATTTAGTTGTATTCCACAGATTTTTATAGCTATGTTTTATAGTATGTTTTTAAATTATAGTGCATTTTTACTTTTATTCTGCTTAATTTTTATTTTTCTTTGAGATTTCCTCTTTGACTCATGGATTACTTAAAGGTTGTTTAGTTTCCAAGTGTTTGAAGATTTTCCTCTTATCTTTCTCTTGCTGATTTCTAGTTTGAATCCATTATGGTAACAAAACAAACATTGTGTTTGATTTTGATTATTTTTAAATTGGTTAAGGTTTTTTTTTAATGGCCTGGGATGTAGTCTATATTGGTATAAGTTCTGTACACACTTGAAAAAAAGTAAATTGTGCTGTTATTGGAAAGAATGTTCTCTAAGTGTTGACTAGATTCAGTTGGTTGATGACATTGTTGAGTTCTTCTGTATCCCTAATGACTTAACATCTTGTCATTCTATTAATTTTTGAGGGAAAAGTTGAAGTCTTAGACTATAATTGCGAATATATCTATTTCTCCTTTCAGTTCTAGCAGTTTTTATTTGCTTGCATATTTTCAGCTCTGCTATTGGCTGTTTATGCACTTAGGATTGCTGTATCTTCTTGGTAGAGGACCTTTCACCATTAAGTTTAGCCAAAAGCTAACATAAATTAAGTTTAACCAAAAGCTGCTTCCTTACATATTAATATTTTAAGTTCAACCCTAAATGTCTCTTTACATGGTGAACTGCAAACTAACTAGATGTGTAAACAGACTACCCTACTCTTGTAATGAGTACCCGAATCTATGCCAATAGCAATAGCCATGTTTCAACCATTCACAAGTGGCCAACTGTTCAAACCATGCTCAAGTAAGACAAACCCTAAGCTGTAACCAATCTGACTGTTTCTGTACCTCACTTCTATTTTCTGAACATCACTCTCTGATGTACAGAATTTCCATAATCCAGAATTCTAATAATCCAGAATTGGAATGTCTGGATTATTGATTGGTGGTATCACCAAAGTTGCTCTGAATCTATCCTAGTTCATGGACTCCCCAATTACTGAATTGCTCTTTCTTCAATTAAACTCTTAAATTTAATTTGTCTAAAGTTTTTTTAACATCATTGCTTAATATTCATCTTGGTTGCTAGTAAATTTTTTTGCTTTGAAGTCTACTTTACCTAATATTAACAAATTCTGCTTTCCTTTGGTGAATGTTTATATGATATATATTTTTATCTTTTTTAAATGTTCAGCCTACCTGCCTATATTTCCATATTTGAAGTGTATTGCTTATAGACAGCATATAGCTGAGTCATATTTTTATTCCACAATGCCAATCTTTATTTTTTTGTTTTGCTTTATTTTTAATATTTTTCCTTTCTTTGTCTCTTTATTTTATTAATTTTTATAGTATTTATTTAAAGTGTACAAAATGATGTTTTGATATGTATACACATACTAAAATAATTCCTACATTCAAGCAAAAGCAAATGACATATTTAATGTTGAAAAACTGAAGGATTTTTCTCTAATAGCTGGTAGAAGACAAGAATGCCCATTCTCACCATTTCTATTCAACAAAGTACTAAAAACTCTAGCAAGAGAAACCAAAGAAGAAAAAATTATAAAAAGTGTATCTAAGAAAGAAAAAAGTAGAAGTATTCCTATTTGCAGATAATGAAAACTGTAGATAATATGTAGAAAACCTTAAAGATTCCATAAAAATCTGTTAGAATTAATAAATGAATTCAGTAAAGTTGCAGGATGAAAAACCAACATATAAAATTCAGTTGCATCTCTTTGCACCAATAACAACCTATTTGGAAAAAAATCAAGAAAACAATCCTACTTATGATAGCATCAAAAGAATAAAATGCTTAGGAGTAAACTTAACCAAGTAGGTGAAAGTTCTATAGACTAAAAACTATAAAACTAATGAAAGAAATTGAAGATGATAAAAATGAAAAAATACTCTATGTTCATGGATTGGAATAATTAATATTGTTAAAATGTCCATATTACCCAAGGTAATCTACAGATTTGATGCAATTCCTTTCAAAACTCTAATGACAGTTTTATCAGAAAAAAATTCTGCACGGAACCACAAAAGACCCCAAATAGCCACAGCAACCTTGAGCAAAAAGAAAAAAAATGCAGACATCATATTTCCTGATTTCAAATTATATTATAAAGTGATGGCAATTAAAGCATTATTGTAATGGCATAAAAGCAGACACATAGTATAGCAAAACAGAGAGCCCAGAAACAAACGGAAGCATGTGCAGTCAACTAATTTTTTACAAAAGCACCAAAAAGACACTACGAGAAAAGGATAGTCTCTTCAAATAAATGGTGCAGGAAAAACTAAATATCCACATGCCACATGTGAAAAAAAAGAAAAAAGAAATTGGACCCTTATCTTACACGATTAATGAAAATAACTCAAAATGGATAAAAGACCTAAATGTAAGACCTAAAGTCATAAAACTACTAGAAGAAAACATAAGGGAGAAAGCTCCTTGACACTGGCCTTGGCCAATGGTGCGATATTCAAAAAAATTAAAAATGAATTCCACAAGTTTCAGTTCTCAGTATGGTCTCCACTGACACTGCAGTGAAGGTGGTCTTGTTACCAGTGGGCAATGGTGATTATTCGCTAGACCTCTACTGACACCAGTCTGGTTGGAAGGGAAAACAGCATCTTACTACTTTTGGGTGGGTTTGGGAGTCCAGACTTCCCAAGGGGTCTGGGGGTGGGAAGGGTGGAGCTCAGTAATGATAAAAGTCCTGATCCACTGTTTGCTCTTTTTTGACATTATTCTAGCGTGGGTGTAGGAATACCTCCTTAGAGCCTCACAAAGGTAGAAACTCAGGCTTCCCACTTGGCTTTTGCTGGAGTATTGTATAATTAAGTTCACAGACTTGCCACCACGCACTAATGTTGGCACTTTTTCTAAAATGAGTTTCGAACTTAATTGTCAGACTTCCTATGTGGTTGGGTTCAGAGTTTTTTCTCTGTTGTTTACAAGGAGTATAGTAGTTATTGTCTAAAAGTTTTCTGTTCTGTTAGATTTTCTCTTTCCTGGTCCTTTAGCTGCATAAAGCATGTTTTTTTTGTTGAGAATATTTTTGGCTGTGCCCATTGGAATTTCTGGATTATTGATTTAGTCAGCTTTAAGCCTGAGATACATGAGGCAAAAAGAAAACCCAGAGAACTTAACACTATGTTGTTCTTTGAGAATCAGGATCTCAAGCTAGTCATCCTTCTTTCCACATTTTATAGTATTCTTACCTTTTATATAAAACTTTCAGAATTTTTAGATGTACTTAGCAGGAGAAATAGGAAAAGGTATGTGTACTCCATCTTCCTGGAAGCAGAAGTCTCAATTCTTTAATATGGTGAATGAATTAATGAATACGAGAAAAAGCTAATTTTGAAGAATAGAAATTATCTGAAAACATTACCAAGTCACTAACAATATTTGAAATACAATAAGATGGTAACAAGTAAACCAGGAGCAGGTATAAATCAAAGTTCTAGATGCAATCTGAGGCAAGAAGAGTCACATCTCACGGCCTAGGCTCATACCACCAAATGTCAGGGCTTAAACCCTCAGCACTTGATGCTGAAAACAGGATGCATCATGGACCTTAGGAAATTACTTAATCATTCATTAGTAAATAGCATTGTTGTGAGAACTAAATGAGTTAATACATGTAAAGAATTTATAACAGTGACTAACTCACATTAAGGGCTCTATTTTAAAAAAATCATTATTAACTAAAAATATGTTTATAATCTAAAAAATAAAGATTTCCTGAGATAACACAAATCTATCTAGTATAATTCTTAGGCTTCAAATCTCTAAGGCTCTGGAGGCCAGTGAGCAGAGGACATTGTAGTAACCATTACCTTGTCAACATATTCTGTCAGTTGACAGACTTTTTAACCATTTTAACCACCTGCTTAAGTTCATAGGCAGCATTGTTAACCCAGTATAGAAAGAAATATTGAAAAAGAGATACATACAAGGGAGGGGAGACTAAGTCTTTGTATTAGTAGCAGGCTGCCACCTGTCTCCTACATACTAATATTCCCCAAACATACCACAAAGTACATCAAAATCACCAAGTCCAAAACCAAACGTCTTATCCTTCCTGTTGAAATCTGCTTTTCCTTCATATTTTCCTATTTTAGTAAGGAAATATTACCTTCCAAGGTAAGCAAGACAAATCACAATCACTTATTCACCATTCCTAAAAAGTCACTAAAGGTACTGATTCTACCTCCAAAACACTTTAACTTCGTTCCTATCTCACCACTGTCAGTTCTGTCTACAACTGTCACCCCCCCCACCACCTGACCCAGTTCATCTGTCCAGCTTCAACTTGTGGTCTCTAATTTCCCCTCCCCTAGCTCAGGACTGTAGTCAGATCAAGTAGTTTGCTACTCTCTTAACACCCCACGATCTTCTAATTCAATGCTTTTGTGTATTGGGTCACACTACCCAGAATGTCCTCTCCATCTTCTCTTTGTATTCCACCTGACAAACTCCTATTCATTTCTGAAAATTCAGTTGAATGATGCTTTTCTTTTCATTTTCTCTTATAACTCCAAATCCTATGACCCATTATAGTTCTTTTTCTATTAACTCTATCTTCCCCCACTAAGCTATAAATTCCTTGAGGGCAAGAACATGCATTTTTCAACTATATAGTTTTAGGGATGTTGAAAACAGTAGACTGTGTACTCTGAGCAGAATTTAAAGTTTTGCTTTCTTATTCCCCAGTTGTGTGACCTTGGATAATACTTGGTATCTTGTCAACTAATTTCACTGAGACAAGGTTACAGTTTGCAGAGATATTGATTTTATCAACCCTTAGAATAGATGGCTGGGACTTGGGGGCTTAAGAAAACCCTAAGCTACTGGATTATGATTAATCCTAAGTGCCTTGCAAATATGAATATAATTTCTGATGTGGTAAGACTAGAAAAATTGAAGAAGCATTAAGTTACTTAACTGCCTAGTTTGTGCATATGCAAAATATTGAAGATAATGCCTCATTCTGAGAATTATTAGAAAAATGTATATATGTTAAAGGGTCCAACTAACACATTCTAGGACATAGTCTGCACACAACAAATGTTAGTTCCATTCATTTTCTTTTTATTTCTTCTCTTTAAAGACTTTTCTCTGCTTTTCCTTCTTTCTAAATACTCTTGAATCGTTTCTATACTTCTACTTCCTCTCTTTTCCATTTCCTTTACTTTTCTTTACCTCAGCTCTTTTATCCTCATTTGATCCTCATCAGATTCAATAATACACATTTCAAAGACTTGTTTTTTCTCATTTACTGCATGTATACAACACTGCACCATCACCCCCCTCCAAATATATCAACTATGAATACTGAGAAATCTTTATCCAGAATTATTCCAAATGACAAGAAATCTATGAGAGGAATATGCATTTATTTTCATACAGAATAGATCTCATTCAGGACAGTTTTAACATGCCCCAAAAGAAAAAATGATCTAAAGAAAAAGAAGAATAACAGAAAAAGTAAAGACAAGAAAAGAGACTGTATTGCAATAGAAATAACATTGTTTTAAATGACATTACTCAACATACGAAATGAATAAGTCGTTATCATTCCTAGAATAAGGAATTTGTATTGGTTGAAATTCATGTAACATAGCAATGAATCTCTTAAAAGAACAGGAGAGGAAGATAAGGATGAGCAGGAGGAGAGAGGGAGGAAGAGAGAGAGAGAGAGAGAGAGAACGAGATTTCCCAAAATCAGTCCTATTAGTCAGGCAAGACACTTCAGGAGGAAAAAGGATTGCACAGTGAAAACCACCTAGTATGTGACTGTATTTGATCAACAGAGATTGAAGAGTGCATTATCTGACAGTGGCCCCCAACCTTTTTGGCATCAGGGACTGGTTTCATAGAAGACAATTTTTCCACAGATGATGGGGCAGGGGGGCAACATCAGGCATTAGATTCTCATATGGAGTGCACAACCTAGATCCCTGGCATGTGCATTTCATATTAGGGTTCAATGCTCCTTTGAGAATCTAATGCCCCCACTGATCTGACAGGAAGTGGAGCTTGGCTCACCTGCTGCTCACTTCACTCACCTGCTCTACAGTCCTGGGTTCGGGGACCTCTGTGTTAGCATATTATAGGTTGGTAGTCCTATGATACCTTGTTTAATTTGGTCTAATAAGAAGCTTCTAAGGTTTCAGTGGCAGTGAAAACATTATTTTTCTTATAAGTAGCTCACATAGAAATAATGAGAGGAGCCGGGCTCGGTGGCTCAACCTGTAATCTCACACTTTTGGGAGGCTGAGGTGAGTGGATTGCCTGAGCCCATGGGTTTGAGACCCACCTGGGCAGTGAGACCTCATCTCTACAATAAATCAAAAAATCAGCCGGGCATGGTAGCGCATGCCTGTAGTTCCGGCTACTCGGAAGGCTGAGGCAGAAGGATCGCCGGAGCCCAGTAGGTCGAGGCTGCGGTGGCCGGGAGCGGCCACTGCACTCCGGTCTGGGTGACAGAGTGAGACTGTAACTCAAAAAAAAAGAAAAGAAATAATGAGAGGATCTAGTTCAGAAACCACATGGAGTCAATTATCACTAAGAATTTGTCTTCTTGATTTATTCATTATTATGTCCTCTGTGTTTGTGTCTTCATCTCTTCTTTCTTTTCTAAAGACATTTTTCATTAGGTCAGGGTCCAGCTGGATAATTCAGGATTATGTCATTTCAAGATTTTAAACTTAATTACATCTACAAAGATCCTGTTCCCAAATAAGATCTCATCCACAGGTTCTAATAGTTAGGACATGGAAATGTGTATTTTGCAACTATAGTTCAACCCACTACAAATGGGTTATTTGAAAGTATACTATTTAGTGTGCAGCTATTTGGGGACTTTCCAGACATCTTTCTGCTACTGATTTATAATTTAGTTCCATTATGGTTGAAGTACATACTCTATATCCCTTTTAAATGTGTTGAAATTTATTTTATGACTCAAAATATAATTTATATTAGTAAACATTTTGTGTACATTTGAAAAGAATGTACATTCTACTGTTGTTGGGTGGAGTGTTCAAAAATGTCAATGAAGTTAATTGATTGTTATTTAAATCTTCTATATCTTTACTGATTTTCTGTCTACTTATTTTATCAATTACTGAGAGAGGGGTAATGATATTTCTGACTATAATTATAAGCAGTATATACTATAGTACCATGTTTTCTAATGTTATTTCCATCTTATATGCTCAGATTCACTGATACCTACACAGGTGGATACTTACTAATTTTTTTTTTTCCTCTTCTGTTAGGAGTCTTGCCCACCTTTTGTACTATTTTAGTCATACATATTTCTCATAAATTTTGGTTGATACACAGGATATATTTGTGCAAAAATTTCAACATCAATTTTTTACTCATATTATGAAACTCAAAAGATACTTTTTTCTTATAAATATTGTAAATTGTGTTTATGTTCTTAGTTTCATGAGCTGTCTGCTCTTGATTATTTGATATAATTCTGCCTACAATCAAAGCCACTTAACAAAGTTTTGTGAGAGGTACTAAATGCTCTACTAAAAAGTTTCAGGTATTAAATATTTAAATAGAAATGAAAAAACATGTAACTTTTTTTTCAAATATCAGCGAATTCAAGAAGCAGATTATACTAATTACAATTGCTGAGAAGTTACACATCATGAACTCAAATTTCTCTTTATGAGGCTTAAAGTAGCTTAACACTTTACCTCATGGGAGTTACAATATGGAAAGAACACATAAAAGACTTGGGATGATCGGTCTGTATCACAGCAGGGCCTGTAAAATGCGCCAAGTCTCCCAAGGTGGCCACACTCTCTGATAAATTCACCTCTGGGCTGTTGTTACATTTGAGAGAGGCAAATGAAGGTTCATGAACAACCATCTGCAGAAAAGGAAAAGGCAGATGAGGACTCCATGAATTTCATATGCACAGAGTCAAGCTTACGACTGGAAAAAAAAAAAAAACTACTATACCATACTCAGCCAGTTCTGAAAAACCATCTGAATGAATACTTTGTGGTCACATCTCCACACTGATGTACACAGTATCATCTATAATTTGTAGCACAATGAATAGAAAAATGATACAAAATCCAACAAATTGATAGTAAAACTGCAACTTGTCATAGAAGACAAATTTCTGTTACAATTGTAATGCAAAGGAAATGAATATCCAGCTTTGGAAACTTGATCATAATTTCTGTATCTATTCAGCAACCCACTCTGTTTCAGGTGCTATGTATAGTAGTATAGAGAGCTATTAATGTGGCTATTATCTGATCTCAAGGAAATTAAAAGTTAGTTGATGAAAATGTATAATAATGCTGGACACGGTGGCCCATATCTGTAATACTTTGGGAGGTGGAAGCGAGAGGATTGCCTGAGCCCACTGGTTCAAGACCAGACTGAGCAACGAGGCCAGACCTCATCTCTACAATAAATAATAATTTTTAAAAACCCAAGCCGGGCTCGGTGGCTCAGCCTATAATCCTGTGCCTTTGGGAGGCTGAGGTGAGTGGATTGCCTGAGCCCGCGGGTTCGAGACCCATCTGGGCAGCGAGACCTCATCTCTATAATAAATCAAAAAATCAGCCAAGTGTGGTAGAGCATGCCTGTAATTCTGGCTACTTGGAAGGCTGAGGCGGAAGGATCGTTGGAGCCCAGCAGGTCGAGGCTGCGGTGGCCGGGAGCGGCCATTGCACTCCAGTCTGGGCGACAGAGTGAGACTCCAACTCAAAAAAAAAAAACCCCAGCAGGGCATGGTAGTGCATGCCTGTGGTTCCAGCTACTTGGAAGGCTGAGGTGGAAGGATCGCCTGAGCCCCACAAGTTGAGGCTGAGGTGGCCGTGAGTGAGCCACTATACTCTAACCTGGGCGATAGAGTGAGATTCCGACTCAAAAAAAAAAAAAAGGCATAATAATGACAGACAAGATAGCCTGTGTTTCTACTATTATAAGGTCCCTTAATAATAGGATTATCTTCTGGGTTAAAAGTCTCTGGGAAAAAAAAAAAAATCCTACATGTGGATGGGAACTTCCCAGAAGTGGCACTTTCTAGGAACACTTTCTTTGTCATTTGTCTTCTCCCTAAAGTAGTCAATGCCTATAGGCCTTATACATAATGCTGCAGTTAGATTTGAGGTATAAATGCAACATATAAGAAAGAAGTGTGTGATTTGCATTTAGATGATGGTTTAGAATGACAGTGGTTTATTTTGCCAGGGGCTACATCATATAAAATAATCCATACCATGCTCATGGATTGGAAGAATCAACATTGTTAAGATGTCCATTCTACCCAAGGCAATCTACAGATTTCATGAAATACCCATTAAATTACCAGCAGAGTTCTTCTCAGATCTGGAAACAATACAGGAATTCATATGGAAGCATAAACGACCTCAAATAGCCAAATCCTCAGAAGAAAAAAAAAAGCAGGAGGTATCAAACTCCCAGACTTTAAACTTTATTAAAGCTACAATAATCTAAATAGCCTGGTATTGGTACAAGAACAGGCATGTAGACCAGTGGAACAGAAGAGAGAGTCCAGAAGCAAAACCTCAATTTCTCAATCAACTCATCTTTGACAAAGCCTCCACCACCAACCACTGGAGAGAGGAGAACCTATTTAGTAAGTGGCGCTGGGAAAACTGACTGACCACATGCAGAAGATCAAAACAAGACCCCTACCTATCACCAGGCACAAAAATCAACTCTAAATGGATCAAAGACCTAAACATAAAACCTCAAACTATAAGAACCTTGGAGGCCGTGCATGTTGCCTCAAGCCTGTAATCCCAGCACTTCAGGAGGCAGAGGTGAGGGAATTGCCTGAACCCACAGGTTCAAGAACATTCTGGGCAACTTGGTGAGACCTCATCTCTACAATAACTAAAAAAATTCACTGGTTATGGTAGTGTGCACCTGTAGTTCTGGCTACTCAGAAGGCTGAGGCAGAAAGATGACCTGAGCCCAGTGGGTCGACACGGGGTGGCCATGAGCATGCCACTGCACTCCAGCCTGGTAGGTGGAGTGAGACTTCAACTCAAAAAGAAAAAAAAAGAACCTTGGAAAATATAGGTAACATCCTTATGAAAATTGGAACTGGCAACCAATTCCTGATCAAAACCCCAAGTGCCCATGCCACAAGAGATAAGATACACAAGTTAGAACCTCATCAAACTGACAAGCTTCTGAAAAGCCAAAGAAACTATCAAGAGAGCAGGAAGACAGCCCACAGACTGGGAAAAAATATTTATCAACTGTATGTCTGACAAAGGCCTAACATCTAGGATCTACAAGGAACTCAAATGTGCCAAAAAGAAAAAAACAAATAGCCCCATTACAAAGTGGGCAAAAGATATGAACAGACACTTCTCAAAAGAGGACATACAAGCAGCCAACAGATACATGAAAACATGCTCAGTCTCACTAGTCATCAAAGAAATGCAAATTAAAACTGCACTAAGATACTACCTAACTCCAGTCAGGATGGCCATCATCAATAACTCAAAAAACAACTGATGCTGGAGAGGATATGACAAAAAGGGAGCACTTCTACACTGTTGGTGGAAGTGTAAACTAATACAACCTCTGTAGAAGGTAATGTGGCGATTCCGAAAAGATCTCAAAATCAACCTTCCATACAACCCCGCAATCCCCCTAGTGGGAATATACTCGGAAGAACTCAAATCACTCTATGAAAAAGATACCTGCACATGCATGTTTTTGCAGCATTATTCATAATGGCAAAAACATGGAACCAACCGTGCTGCCCATCGAAAGAGGACTGGATTTTTAAAATGTGGTACATATACACAATAGATTATCATGCAGCCATCAAGAAGGACATAATTATGAACTTCACAGCAACTTGGATTGACTTAGAGACTATAACACTGAATGATCTATCACAGAAACAAAGAACTGAGTATCACATGTTCTCACGCATAAGCAGACCTTGAACAATTATCATAAAACTATAAGAAAGGAATTGGCAGTAGTGGGAAACTGCTGAAGGTGAGAGGGACGGCAGAATTGGCAGTAGTGGGAAACTGCCAGGGGAGAGGGAGCACACCTCGTAAACAAGGGAACCTGCATAATGAACATTTGTGTACTAACCCTGAATTGTACCCCATATCTTTAAAATTAAAAAAAAAATTTTAAAGAGGCCATAGCAGTATTTCTCCAGGACAACCTAAGGCAGCAGGACACCTTCCCCATCTGTGCCATTGCTCTTGCACCTACACAGACAAACTGATGGAAAAGACCAGACCAGATAGGCTTACCTGAGGATCCCTCTCCACCCTTAGGACACCCAGACAGTGAGAATCCATAACACTTCACTCATTCTTCACCCCCACTTATAAAAGAGAGAACAGTTAGGGGCTTGAGATTTATCCTCATGTGAGAAAACCTCTTATTTGACATATTCAGGAGAGATAGTTGGTCAATTTATTAAATGAATATATTAAAATCAAGAGTCTTCAAAAATAATACCTTAAGCATCTTTATAAACACAAACATTTAAATGCATATAGTTGGCTACTTTTTTAGGGCCAAGACCTTTGCTTTGAGTATGAATCTGCTAGTTAGATCTATACAGTGTCTTACATAAAGCACATCCATTATGCGTCACCTATGATTTACAGCTTTGTTTCTTTATAATAAAGTGAGAAGTTAAGACTCTTGAGAAGCAGTCTAAGACTCAGTCACATTTCCCCAACGATTTTTCTTTAGCAGATTTACCAGCATTTTATTGAGTCTTTATATAAACACTTCTCTTATATCTTATATATGTGTCGTCAGTCCACATAATAATTAATTATATTACATAATACAATGGCAAATACCATGGTTATCAAATGATTTGAGACTCTTGGTAAACATATACCACCACAAAGAGGACCTGAGGTACACAGGTGTACTGGAGAGTAGTCTTTTAGAATGTTGAAGATGTTAGTGTGTAGACTTTATGGAGAAAAGAGTGTCTGCTAATTCACTCAGTTGAAAAGGATATGGAATAAGAAGGATTCTGCTTTTGCTTCTGAGCTTGTAACTTTTTGCAAAGTCCTGCTTATTTATAAAATAAGGGGGAAATAAAGAACCTGACTGAAGTACCCCACTACAACTAGAAAATGACCTTAATCAAAATATGCAGGTATAAATTTAAAAATTCAGAGAAGGAAATAATGAATTATATCCAGGAGTTTGAAAAAAATAAAATGAGGTTCCAGAAAAATCAAAACGGCAAAAAATAAAAATAAAAAGGAGTAGCAAAGGAAGATTTCTACCCTACTGCAGTCCCTTGAAGAAAAGCTGTATATGTATAACACTGCTAATATGGAAACAAAGATACTACCTTGCCAGCCTCAGCTCACTGCCACACAAGATCATTCAGTGACATGATGCCCATAACTACCCAAATTCATCAAAGATGAGTTGCAGTAAAATGACCTTGAGAATTCCTTTCAGGTCTATTTGTGCAAACCTTGACAGGTGAGTGACAGTTCAGTAAATAACCAGCAGACCATATAACTGACTTTGCATGTTCAGAAAGCTGTTTATATGCAATCACCAGATTATAAGATTTTAAAAGCATTTTAAAATGTCTCATAGTGCGCCAGTAAAAGGGACAGAGTGATTTCAGTGTCTCTGATCAAATATAGAGATTTGAATAAATAGCCAGTATCACTGAAGACATTGTGATTGAATGACTTCAGGTAAACAGAACATCCATTTGACATTACACTTGTTCATACGCTTCACAAGGAGTTCAGGCATGGCTACTTCCAATTTTTCACAACAATTCAGAAAACATGATAATTCTTAAAAGTGCCACAAAAAACTATTTAATAAATATAATTTGTCTGTTTCCTTAGTGACAGAGAAGGTTCATATACATACTGGGAAAAGTTAGATGGTTATACCCATGAAATACAACAAGCAGCTATAGATACCTAAGTAATATTTTCTAAAGAAGTTACATTCTCAAAGACCATTTATAATAACAATTAAACCAAGTCATAGTCCCTTTTTTGCTTATATTTGCTCTCCAAAGATAGAGAGACACTTGTTTACATAAAATAGACATCATAAATTGACAGCTAGAGTAAATGTATATCAGAACACCTGCAAATGACATTTTTTGCACAGCCATAGATAATATGATGTGGCCACCAAGTGATTCATCACTGGTTATTTTTGAAACTGCAGCCCATTACACTGACTACCATTATAGTTATTTAAGCATGAAATGTTTGCCCTCATTTTTATTCATATGCTTCATGGACCATTTACTGTCAGCTATAAAATCATTTAAAAGGTAATTGAGTTTTCAGCTAAGGAAAAATAAGAAGCCTCCCAAACAATCTTAGAATATTGACTTAGTGTCAGGTAGATAGGGCTAAACTTAAATTGAATGTGAAATTGGGATAAAAGGTGACGTTCTAACAAGTAACTTTTTAAAAAATAAATGAGCAGAGTGGCTTGGTGATGTTCTGCTCTTTCTTTCCCCCTTTGTAAGAAGCATCTTAGCCATAGAAGGATGAGAACTTAGAAATGCCTGCAGAGTCTTCATAGTTCAAAAAATGACAAGGGCCAAAGGTATGGCTTCAACACAGCACTAACTGCCATTGGCCTCAGCCACGCAATACAACTGTAAAAATTGTGAAAGACTAGATCAGTGAAGAAGACACCCATGCCTTCTATGAGACATTTTATTTTATTTTATTTTATTTTATTTTATTTTATTTTATTTTATTTTATGGCAAACAAAAACTTAATTACATTCCAAAAGTCTTTAACATGTGCAAGGCACTGCTCTAGGAAACACAGAGTAATACAAAGATTTTGATAAAACCTAGCTTGCTGCCTTCATGAACTTAAGGTCTAGCTAGAGGAAAGATAAATATATGAATAACTTTAGCACAATGCAGCATGTATAAAGGGCTACAAACAAAATGCACCTTCTGCTGGGATAGGTGGCTAACCTAGCTGTCAATTGGGTTGAGGCAACAGGAGAATGAATTCCACCTTGATGTGGCTGAATAGGAGAGACGCCCCCTTCAGGTCTTAGGGCACCATTGCTTGCCTCTTTCCCACACCTTATGCATATGTTTCCTCTACTCACAGGTAGCTCTTTAAAGAACTAAAGTTATTATTTATCCTGTGTTCCTAGCACTTAGTTAAGTATCTAGTACATAGGAAGCAAACAGTACATATAGAATAAAAAAGTAATAAATTATCTTAACCCAGAATGGGCTAGTATACCCACTTTCTCTGTACACATACTTACTCACATTTCTGAATAAAAATCCTATCCAGCTCAAATGCCACTTTTTCCTTATAGCAGTATCTAATCTTGCCTCATGTCCTCCACCCTTGGTTGTTTTTTACACTTTCTTAGAATTTTTCCATACTTTCTTAGAAGTTTTTTTATACTTTCTTAGAATTTTTCTCAAACTCCTCAAATGGTTTGAAATGGATGAATTTTTAAATTTTAAATCAATTGTTGTCTCTAGCTCTCATTTGACACCTTCCCCCAATATTTCATTTGATTATTGCAATTGTATACCTATGTTTGCTCAAGGGCTATTGACGTCTAGGATTATCCTGACACTAACTACTCCATGCATTTTTCTTCCCCTCAAATCTTCAAGTACTGGTTTCCTCAGATTTGCCTTCCTCCTGGATAATATCACAGATGACATATTTAATGATCAAATACTTGATCATTATATATGTAATACATCAAATACATAAATACATATAATACACCAAATACTTAGAGAAAGAGGATAAATTATCATTCACTCCCACAAATGGTGGTTAGCTTTTAGCTTTTACCACCAAATCTTTGCTTACACATTTGTGAGTTTTCTTAAACCCCTAGATAGAGGAGTCCTAAATTCAAAATGCAAATGTCCTTTATTCCCCAAAATGTTTCACATCTTTTTGTTTCATCCTTCTCATCTTTACATAACACAAATAAAACAAAATAAAGCACACTGCTGGACACATAGGAAAGACTGGGTTAAAAATAGTTAACTGGTAATACATATGCAAAAAGAAGTTTTCTAATTATGAGGGATCTTTTATGTAACTGAGTAGCTTATTTCACAGACAAATCTCATGTAGTCAGTGATTTCAAAACTCAACACTTAGAAAAAGTTTTTAAAAGCTTAAAAGTCACACTGCGCAATCTATAGCTGGTATTTTATGTGCTTTCATTTTGAAATTTCTCATTTACAAGGAATCATTCATATTTTCTCCAGAGAATATAAAGCATTTTTGTCATTTTCAAACACGCATCAATTTGGTTTTATTCTTGATGCTATAATCATTGTTGCAATAAGAACACTGACGATCACAATGGGATATGAGTATTTCACTTGAGCTAATCATATTCACCAGACTGTGCCATGTGTATACCTTATATTTCTGAGAATTCATTTTTAAGAATCATCTTATAGATTGCTATTTTTTCATAATAAACTAAACTGCTGATTCACCTACAAGAAAACACAGAAGGGACATGTATAACTATATTTGAGTCAACAACTGCTGTGCTCACTAAAAATTTCCCGCATCTCACATTGAGGACACTATCACTACATTTTTGCAACTAAAAGAAGGCTGTTTTAAATGCAGATGATCTGAGAATCATATCAGTCATCTTACATTCATGTCTTTTCCCAGAGTGCCTTAAGGGAAAATGTTTTGGAAAGTGTTTATAAAATTTAAATTTATTATTGCCGGAAACACTGACAAAGTCCAATGTAGGCTGTTTCTAGAACTCCTTAATAACTCCCCAAACAATAACAACATGTAAAATCCAGTATAACTGAATTAAATGTATCTGCAGGAGCTCAAAATAACCATCAAATTTGCCCTAACTGGTAAAAAAAAAAACTCTGGCATAAATTTCAGACAATTTGGGTAATCCTATAAATCATTATAATCTCACCATCTGTCTCTTCTAATTTCTCCATTCCTAACTTCTGTTCTGTTTTTCTCACACAGCCCCAAAGTAAAGAGCCTGCTTTGAAGGTTATCAGCTCTTTCTCCACTCCTGTAGAGCAGACTTTCCTACTGCTAAAATAGCAATAAAAAATAACTCTTGCCTACCAATTACTGAGATGGTTATAGGATCTCCTATTGGACCATCCTCTGGTTAAATGTTTAAAACTTAATTAAAATGCAAATTAACAGTAGACAATGTAGCAATTATGGCAATAGTGGGACAAGAGAAAAAGTCAGTTTCATCCAAGAATGCAAATTTTTGGAACTGTAATTAAATGTGTAATTTTTTTCATCTTACAGAAATTTTTATGGCCTGGAAAGAAACCAGGAAACCCCAAATAAAATATTTCCAGATTAGCGTTCCTAGTCTGGCAAAAAAAAAAAAATGTCATTTTAAAGACACAGCAATTCTGACAGCACATCTTTTAACCCATGTCACTGAGTTGATTTTTCCTGAATTGTAAAATTGGGTGGGTTAATATAACAAATACCTCTGAGTTCTTTTGAAGGTCATCAAGTGACCTTCAATATTTTATTGATGAGGAAGAAATATATCTCTAGATATGTCAAGAGATTATTACTGAATCACAGAGAGACTGGCACTTGTAATCTCATATGTATGAGAAGGAGTAGTGTCTATGTGTATTTCAGTGAAATGTATACATTTTTATAGAACGTTTGCTTATTTCATATGACCAGCCTTTTCATGAAATGGACGGTGGCCAATGTAGGAGTGTGTTGGGAGGAAATGAAATTAGAATAATAAAAGATCAAAAGTAATAAAAGTATAACAGAAGGCACAAAGCACTGAAGGAGAAGTCAAATGAAAAGCAGATGACTATAAATCATAACAGAATGGAGGTTGATTCACATTCTAAAGATCTTAAAGAGACAAAAAGTATGAGGAAGGAAAAAAATTAATGATTGGTGAAAATTGGAACTAGCACATCTAGTTAGAAATGACTATGGAAGAGCAGAGAAATATTAATGGTTTGTCAATATGGAATAAATCATATTTGAACAAAGCTATACATTCATATAAAAATGCATACAGAATAATTAAGGGGAGAGTATGTAGTCACAAATAAAGCAAAGTATAATGATGTTTTCCAAATGTTCTTTTTCCAGTGTATTCATTGTTACTAAAACTTTTAAAGGGCACAAGCCAAGAATACGAAAAGACAAATAGTAAGTGCTGTAACAGAAAGAGACCTGAATATTTTCTAAAGAACAAACTGTTCTGAACTATCTTGAAGGGATGTAAAGTAGTATCAAAAATTGTTGGGGACCTTTTGCTGGGTCTTCCATTTGTCCAAAGAGCAACATCTTTAATGAACAATGACCTGGGCACTGATTCAACATCTTGACACGGCCACAAACTATCTTGACATTGCCAACCTTCATTAGAGACTGATAATATTGGTTTCAGTCTTGAACATTTTCGGGAAAGTAGAAAATAAGCTAACCATCTGCCTTCCTGTAGCTGTAGTTTTAAAGCAATGATATTCTAAAAATAAAAGCCAACTATATGCCACAGGTTAAATATCAAACTATTAATGATATCTACTATTTAGATAATATAAGTGTAAGATTCCATATGCCCATAGGAGTCTTTGCATACAATAATCAAAGTGTCAACAAATTCCATTAAGAAAAAGATTCCATTTAAAAAAATCACTTCTCTAAATTAAAAATCAAATACATAATTAAAAAGTAAATAATTAAAAGCAAAAAATATCTATTACAATATGATGGACACAGATAAATCCTTAAAGAAGAAAGAGATGATGCTAATCACTAAGAAAATCCTAAAAACGCTATAAAACCAAGGCCTGAAAAGATAAATTTTTAAATTTCAAACTCGATATTTTGAATGAAGTATATTTTGGACTTCTTAAATTTGGTTTACAATAACTGAGGATTATGAGAATCCACACAGGGCCCAGGTTTTAAATTTTCTCCAAGAGATGCAAACTAAAACAATAGGATTCCATTTATAAATAACAAAAATAAAAATGATAATATGTAAGTCTGGCAAATAGGCAATGAGACAAATATACTTACATGGAATACAGTGGAATTTTCATTTTGAAAAGTAGTTTGGGAAAAGCCTTTGACCTAACAATTTCATAGCTGGGGATCTAGTCTAAGTAAATAATCTAAAATACAAATAAAAATGTACGCACACATGTTCTCTAAAAATGTGTATATAATACAGGGAAATGACCAATAATGAAAGAATGGTTAAGTAAGTTATAATATATTCATGTTATAAAGATAGACACATAGAGTTTCTAGTTACACAAGGAAACATTTAAGATAGAATGCATGGTAGAAAAGCATTATTTAACATTTTAGATAGAATGTCAAACTCTGTGTGTGAGTGTGTGTATATGGTATATATTCATACCCACATGTGCACATTGAAAATCACTCTTTGTAGAGAAATAACTATCTCTACAAAGACATACATTATTTTTCTTATTATAAAAGACCACATTATTTAAAGAATAAAATGTTCACTGTTTTTCAATAATGCTGTGTAGCCAGAACAAAATATCTGTTTGGACTTATTAAATTTGGTTTATATTAACTGAGGATTATGAGAAGTCACACAGGGACTAGGCATGCTAAGTAAAGTCTGTCTTCACTACAACACACACACTTTCATGTATACAAAATTGAAAGCCAAACATTTTCAAGACACCAAATAACACTTATGACTGAGACCCATTTGGTATGCTCAAAACAAATCTTTCCTTTGTACTTAACTAATGCCAAGAACCTTTATTGATTAACTTGTAAACCTTAAGACAAAACAGTGTACACTGAAACAACATAAAATACATGTTTTGCTAAGAATCTATAAGGATTCTACAGTTCTTCCAAACAGGTCTAATTTTACTCAATGTTTAACTTAATTCTGACTATCAAACATTCATAACCTTTTGCTGTCAAAAGTTACAAAAGCTATTTCTCCCAACTCGATGGTTTGTAGTCTTAATAAAAAAACCATAGGTATATAAAATATTTTATAACTAAAATGTAGATGTGTTCCTAATTAATGAGCATGTCCTCATCTCCTTTTCAACAAAAGATATTGCAAATAATGGGAACAACAATGAATTGATAGTATTTATCAATACTACTAAAAATGAAGAGATTTTAATTCCTCTGACTTCTTTTTTTTTATAATTTGTTTTATTTTAAGTATGTGGGGCACAATTCAGGGTTAGGTATACAAATATTCGATGTGCAGTTACCCTTGTTGATGAGGTGTGCCCCTCCCTCCCCTGGCAGTTTCCCTCAACTGCCAATCCCACTCCCCATTCCCCTGGCAGTTTCTCACTACTGCCGATACCTTTCTTATAGTATTATGATCATTGTTCAAAGTCCGCTTATGAGTGAGAACACGTGATACTCAGTTCTTTGTTTCTGTGATAGATCACTCAGTATTATAGCCTTTAAGTCCATCCAAGTTGCTGCGAAGTTCATAATTAATTTCTCTGACTTCTAAGACTAGTTTCCATAATTATGTTATCATTGGAACATAGGACTAATGCTGAAAGGTGTCCTCTCTATTATGACATGGTGTAAAATGATAATAGGTTCTTGTTTGATTATGTATATTGAGGAACTCTAAAGTTACCTTTTGATTTGGGGATCTTTTTTCCAGTCTTTGCATTTTTCTCTTTGGTCACATTCATTTTCAAGAACGCAAATTCCTAATTTTTCATATCAGAAAAATCGATGAACTATTTTCAAAACTATCCTTGTTCGAGAGTGAGTAGAAAATTTCCTTAATTTATTAAAAATACGTTTTACTAGCCGGGCCCGGTGGCTCAGCCTGTAATCCCGCGCCTTTGGGAGGCTGAGGTGAGTGGATTGCCTGAGCCCGCGGGTTCGAGACCCGCCTGGGCAGCGAGACCTCATCTCTACAATAAATCAAAAAATCAGCCGGGCGTGGTAGCGCATGCCTGTAATTCCAGCTACTTGGAAGGCTGAGGCGGAAGGATCGCCGGAGCCCAGCAGGTCGAGGCTGCGGTGGCCGGGAGCGGCCACTGCACTCCAGTCTGGGCGACAGAGTGAGACTCCAACTCAAAAAAAAAAAAAAAAAAATACGTTTTACTGAAATATTAGACAGAAATGGAATACATGCACTCATCTTTAGTGTATAATTATGTAATAATGTTTATTCAGTGCATTGTAAAAGACAATAGCAATCAAATCCAAATACGAGATAACATAAAATAAAGGAGAAAAAAATGACTTCAATGTGAGGGGAATATTAAAATGAAAGAATGTGACTTTAATTAAATGGTACTTACTTTCTACCACCTATCTAAGGTAATTTCTAACTTTTGAAAAGTAGTTATTATTTAAATGGCTCTAAAGACAGAATTTTTTAAAGCCATACAAATAATTTTCAAAAAAATTAGCTGTTTAGAAATACTGTGTTCTGCCTGAATTTTCTCGTTTTTGTATTAACCTTGTGTGACCTGTTTTAAACGCATGAAAGGTAAACTCAGCACCGGGGGACTGTTTGTGTATGACTGTAAGAAAAAACCCTGATCCATAAATAAATGACTGGCACATTAATAAATGTGCACTAAATTGTCAAAAATATTATACAACTTTTGTTTCTTAAGAAAAGAGGGATTTTTAAATGTTGTTACATGTTCACCATTTAAAAGTTAAAACAAGTTCTCAAAAACTGAAATTTGTTTACTCATCAGTATTTTTGCAAGTAAAATCTGAAACAAAGCAAACAAGAATATACATTTATAAAACAAAAAGTATTTTTCTAGCATGCAACTATTGTCATTAACATTTTAAGATTTTTAGTTAAATTTACATGCAAGAAAATGCATAAACTCTAACACTACAATTTTGACTAATGGATACACCAATGTAACTCACATCCTTATGATGATACAGAACATTTCTATCTCCCTAGAAAGCTATTTCAACCCTCCAGTCAATCTTCCCTCTCAAAGTCCTTTTTTTTTTTTAGACTTGCATTAGTTTTGTTCTAGAACTTTCTAGAAAAGGAATCATATGAGATATATTCTTTTTTGTTTTGGTTCTTTTGCTCAGCATTATGTCTGTCAGAGTCACTCATATTGTTGCATATATCGGTAGTTCATACTATTTATTGCTGAGTAGTATTCCATTGTATAAGTATACCAAAATTTGTTTATTGACTAATATGTGGGTTGTTTCCAGTTTGAGGCTATTGTAAATAAAGCTTCTGTGAACACTTTAATGAATCTTTATGTGTAGAAATTTTTACTTCTGGGTAAATAATAAGAGTAGAATTGCTGGGTCAAAGGGTAGGTGTAAATAACTTTTTTAAATCTGCAAAACCGTTTTCCAAAGTCGTTGCAACATTTAACATTATCAGCAATGGGCAAGAGTTCAGTGGTTTTACTTTCCACCTTTCCACCAGTATTAGATGTTATCAATCTTTTTCATTTTGCCTATTCCAGCGAGTTCGTAGTAGTATCTCCTTGTAGTTGTAAATGCATTTCCTTGAGGCCTATAATAATGTGCTCATTATTACACTGTGTTCATTTTTTACTGTGTTCATCAGCCATTCATATATCTACCTTTTTAAAGTGAATTACTTTGCCTGTTTTCATTAAGTTACTTTTGTCTTTCTTATTGAGTATAAACATACTTTATATGAAATTGAATCAAGTCCCTTGTTGGGTATGTTTTTAAAATATTTTAATTCTGTCAGTGGCTTGCTTACTCATTTGATTAATCAATCATGTCTTTTGATGAACAGCCTAATTTACCAATTTTGATGGTTATCATTTTCTGTATCCTGTCATAGTTTCTTCTTGAAGGGTTTTCAGCAATTATTTTGGGGGTTCTGATCCTTTTTGAATTTATTTCTGTTTGTGGTATGAAACAAGGGATAGAAATTTTTTTCCCATATGGATATCAATTTATTTCAGTTCCATTTGGTAATAAGACTCTCCATTCCCCCATTTAATTGCTTTGGTATCTTTAAAAAAATCAATTTACTCAATGGACTATTTTATTTATTTCATTTACTTGCCTATCCTTATGCCAAAACTTTACAATCTTGATTACTGTGTTTTTATTGGGAATTTAGAGTCAAGTAGAACTGTTCTTCTTTTCCAAAATTATTCTGGCTATTCTAAATTCTTTGCTCTTTCATATAAACTTTAGATAAGATTTTCAATTCCTTTAAAGTGAAAACCTTCTGGGATGAATATTAAGACTAATTTGAATCTAAAGATTATTTCAGGGAGAATTAACATTCTAACAAAATTATTGAGTCTTCTGATTCATTAGCACATTATATCTCTCTATTTAAATCGTCTTTAATTTCTCTCAGTAAATTGTAGTTATCAGTATCGAAATTATACATGCATTTCATTAAATTTACTTCTAAGTATATTTTCTGGCATTATTATAAATGGAATTTTAAAATTTCACTTCTAATTGTTGATTATATTATGAAAGTAATTACATTTGCATTGACTTGGATACTGAGACCTTGCTAAATTAGTCCTAGTCACTTTTTGGAAGCTATTGTTTATGATTATCTATGTATATGTTTATGTCATACATAAATTAAAAACTGCTTTACTTCTAATTATTCTTCTTGTATTATTGTACTGGACTGGACTTTCAGTAAGATATTAGGTAGAGGTGTGAAAACAGACGTTAAAGCCTTCTTGGGTTCTTTTGTTTTTTGTAGATGACTTTTATCGGGTGTTTCTTCAGATCAGTCTTTGCCGGGATAGGAGTGGGTGCTGTCCTATGCACAGTAGGATGCTTACCAGTAACCCTGGCTTCTATCAACTAGATGCCAGTAGCATCACCCTCCCTCTAGTTGTGACAACCAAAAATGTCCGAGACATCGCCTCGTGTCCCTGTGGTCAAAACAGTCTTGAGAACCACTGAGCTAACTTGAGGCAGTAAGTCAGGCAGAGACCCGGGAGAGTCTATCGAATGTCATCAGAAGGATCATAAGGCAGCTCCCTGAATGGAGACTTGTGTTTTCTGAGCTACAGCCTGACTTGCTTGGCTCATCTTTTCCTTTAGACTCTTTGCCTATTAAAAGGGTGTCTTAGTCTACTTCAGTTGCTATAACAAAATGCTACAAACTGGGTGGCTTATAAAAAACAGAAATTTATTTCTCAGTTCTGGAGGCTGGGATGTCCATGATCAAGGATAGAAAATTGAGTATCTGATGAGGGCCTGCTTCCTCATAAATGTTATCTTCTCACGTCTGATGAAGGGTGACTGAACTCCCTAGGGTCCCTTTCATCCTCTATTCATGAGGATTAATCACCTAGTTATGTCCCAAAGTCCTCATCCCTCATACTGTCACCTTCAAAGTGAGGATTTCAATATATAAATTTTGGAGGGACACAACATTCAGATCATAGCAGAGGCTCTGACCCATTCTGCTGGGCAGTTTTTACATAGAACAGGAATGTGAGCCTCAGAACACCCAAGATACTGAGGTATTGCCCTAGGGAGAAAGTATTCTCAGGCCTGTAGGCTTTCCATGTCATTTGGAGATGGTACAGAATGACCGCAGCTTTTTTGTTTTTTGGGAGTTTTTTAATGTGTTTGTCCTATATAATTAGAGCCAATGTCTTAAGGTATTTTCTTACCTCCAATGCAGGATATTGTTGGGGGGAAAAAAATTCAGTATGCTTGCTTTTTAAAAGAGGCATATTTTTCCACACACACATGTGCATGCACACCCACTTTCTAATAAGTATCATAAGTACTTTCCAAATGTACCAAAATTTGACAAAGTTAGCATATTTTAAAAGACCCAATCTGAATTGCATGAGTCAATGTTTTCCAATCTCTTTGTCATGTTATTGCAAGACGTTTAAGCATTTATATATTGATTGAACTTTGTATATTGTAAAAATATACATGTTTCTGTTTTTCAAATATTTTTGGCATTAATGAAATGCAGTCCGGTTTAGTGGCTCAGCCTGTAATCCCAGTACTTTGGGAAGCCAAGGCGAGTGGATTGTCTGAGTGGATTGCCTGAGTCCACCGGTTGGAGACCAGCCCAGGCAACTGGGCTCTACAATAAAAAAAAAAAAAAAAAAGTTGGGCGTGGTAGCACGCGCCTGTAGTTCTGGCTACTTGGAAGGCTGAGGCAGAAGGATCACCGGAGCCCAGCAGGTCGGTGCTGGGGTGGCCGTGAATGTGCCACTGCACTCCAGCCTGGGCGACAGAGTGAGACCCCAACTCAAAAAAAAAAGAAGTATGCAAAGTAATTTTAAAGCGACATTTTCTTATCAAGTATTTTCACAATTCATAGGTACTGGAGATATCCTGTGTGAGGTTTGCAAAGTTCTAGGACATTTAGAACAGGATGGGAACAGGATACCAGGCAAAAATAGAAATATAAAGTAATGAAAGCTACAACTTTGGAGAAATAAAAATCATTAGATCGTTTTCTAAGATCCACCATGAATAGAACTGGTTAACATAGGGGAGGAAATATTAGAAAATTCAAAAGATTATGAAAGAAAAATGAGCAATTAGATGGAAATTAATTTATCTGGAAGTGTATTATAGTGTCTAAATGTGCTAAAAATCTGGACACCATTTGAATTTCACCACAGAAACATTTTAAACTCAATCTACTAGTAAAATTTTTTCATGGGATTAAACCTCCAATTGTATAACAAAAACAGCATTTCAATTATGGAAACAAACTTCATAATAAAATCACTGGTATTATTATATAACCAAAGGTTAGTTGGTTTACCTGTATACCAGAAGAAAAAGCAAGTTTTTATTCATAAAAGAGAATTTATATTCCCAGTCACATATATAGTAAATGCCAATAAGATTTTACTGTGGAAATTTTAACACAATATAACTTCTATGTGTGTTTAATTTGGCATAGCCAACGAAGAAACATCTTCAAGATGATCCAAGTGTGAGGCCCACTCCAGTTGTAAATGACTCATGTTTATGGATGTGATTAACAAACTGCCAGTGCACTCAGCTGCAGAGTAAAATTTTCAGCTAGCTCAAATATACATTCAACATAATGGACTCCTAGATCATCAAGTTCTTTTTGTACCTGCATTCTAGATAATCCCTCTACTTGAACAAAATATATAAATTCTTTATTTGGCCATAGTTTAGATGTAGTTTGACAATTTTTTTTTTATCTTACTTCAAGTCAACAAGCATCTACCAGAAGAAATGAAAACAGATTATAGGTAAGATCTCAATTAGCTGATCAGGTACAAAAATTTCATTTACATTAAGTGTGTTATTTTTCCTTAATCTCTTCTGTTTATGACTGATTGTCTACCATTCAACTAACATAAATGTATTTACCTAAAAGATCAGAGAAGTTATCCACCTTCGTAGCCATTTAGAAGAGGAAAAAAAATCTTCCTACTTGTTCCGAAATGGGTTATAAACACATCCCTAAAGCAATTTCAAACAAATGTATTCCTCTGCAATTTGATTCTGGAAAAAAACCTGAAAATTACACACAGAGAACACTTAAAATAAATCACAACTATGAAACAACAATTACTATATCTGGATACACAGTTAGGTGACTAATTATTTCAAAAATGCAATTGCACATCCAAATAGATATTCACTAATTTCCCTCCCACTCCAATCCTTTAACTTCCTCCTGTGTTTTTTCATATCAGTTTTAGCTCTCATATTATTTTTTCTCTATTAAAAATAATGTGTTAAATGGTTTCATCTCTTCCATTAGTGTGAGCAATTCAATAATGTTTTCCTGTCATTTGTATGCAATGGTGAGGATGATTTGTATACATTATCTGATCCTTCATTTTCTACCTGTGTGACCTTTGCAAATCAATAACATGAAAAAAATTATTGTTCTTAGATTTGTATAAGCTGGAATAACAAGAGAAATATACCAAATAGAAGACATTAGGAATATAATATATTGCAGTGGATTCAAACACAATACATTTCAATGGTCACCATGGAATTTTTAGTGTTCTGTTTTATTTAATCTTTCGAGGTACTCTTAAGTTCAAAAAAATGAAGGAAACAATTTAAAATTTATATTCTCGTATTAACCACAGGATTGTCTTAATGCCAAGCAGACCAGATGTTTAAAAATTAAATGATTAGCACACAAACTCTAAATAAAAGCAAAATTCAGTTATTTCTCAATCTCTTTCCAGGAGATTCAGATTCAAAATAGCTTCTAGCTAGTGTCATTTAATGTTGCAGTTATCACCTTGTTAGTAAAACCACTGACAACAACCTTTAAAACCAAAACTAACAGACAATCAGTGCCATAATCTGTAAGAAATACATTCTAAGCCAGGCTCGGTGGCTCAGCCTGTAATCCCGCGCCTTTGGGAGGCTGAGGTGAATGGATTGCCTGAGCCCGCGGGTTCGAGACCCACCTGGGCAACTTGGAGAGACCTCATCTCTACAATAAATCAAAAAATTAGCCGGGCATGGTAGCGCACGCCTGTAGTTCCAACTACTTGGAAGGCTGAGGCGGAAGGATCACCGGAGCCCAGCGGGTCGAGGCTGCAGAGGCTGGGAGCGGCCACTGCACTCCCAGTCTGGGCAACAGTGAGACTCCAACTCAAAAAAAAGAAAAGAAAAGAAAAGAAATATATTCTAACTTTGAAACCCAAGAGGGAATTCAGTTCTGCCATGGCATACCCAGCTTTTACTTCCAATTGCTTGGCTCACAGGCATAGAATACTAAGAATACATCCTTTTTTTAATTAGGAAAGAGGCACCCATAGTTCTCAGCTTTGGGGATTATACTCAGAAGCAAATAATATTCTACCCACCATTCGATCTTTAAGAAAAGAGTGAGCAGAAAGTAGGGGAGAGGAGACAGTTATCCCACATATTCTACGAGGCTTCGTCTACATTGGTAGAATCTTTGGTAGGTGGGCTTGGAAGGAAAGGTGAACAGAGCACAGAGGAGCAGCACTGATGATGGGCTGGGAATTACAGACATCATGTAAAACTCTTCCTTACAGTATCAAAGAATTGGGCTATGGGAACTGAAGGATCAAAAGGCAAGTGAAGGGAGGTAACCTAAATAAAATCTGCCAGAAAATGGTAACTGACGTGAAAACAAAACCCACCAACATCCATTAAAATGTAAACTGGATGTTGAGGTTTTCACCACCATTAGTGTAGAAAAAGAATTAGAACAAAGAAAACCCACTCAACCTGGGTATCCTTATGGCTTTACTTAAAATTAAGTAGAAAAAAATTCTAAAGCAGAGAACAAGCATTCCAGAAACTCAGAGCAAACTTCTGAAAACATTTTTTACAACAAAATAAAAAATTTTAAAAAATCAGAAGACCATTTGGTATCCTCAATAAAGAACAAAGATATTTGGTCTCTATGAAAAAGATGAGATGAACAAGATTCCAGGTAGGTTAGGCAAGACAATGGGCAATTAGTGAAATGAAAAGGGAGAAGGGTATTTTAAAAACAAAAGATTACATAGAAGCTAAAAACAAAGTAGAAACATTAATTGATACTGAAGACGATGGGTTTAAGTATGATTTAACTATTCTTCGAGATTTCTCATGAAGAAAGAAAATTAAAGCATGATAGAGAAGAAGAAGCGAAATAGAGACTAGGGAACTAACATAAAGCTAATCTGTGTTCCTAGAGGAGAGCCCAGAGAAATAAAAACAATGATCAAATGCACATTTGAAGAAAACATCCCTAAGCCCAGGGGAAGAAGTGACATGGATCCAGGGAAAAAAATTAATGAGTAAAAGACCTAAACTTAACATATATGGCATTTTTAAAGTAGTGAATACAGAAAAAAAAAATCCTGCAAAATTCCAGACAGGAATAAAAAACTGTTACTTTTGAAAAAATTAAAAATATGCTAACGTCAAATAAGATATAGCTACTAAGGAAATGTTATGCCCCAAATGACATTACATAATATGATGTATGTGTATATTATATATGTGTGCACACACACCAACATATATATAGTTATAACTGTAAGAAGAAACTCATAGAAATACAGTACTAATGCTCTACTTAAATAAAACTCTCTTAAAGAGAAAGTATTTGAAAATAAAATGGACCATAAGGTATATGAGTAATAATACAACTAATGACGTTGCTTTAACAGTTACATTTAAAAGTTTGGATTCTTTAAATAAAGAACACACTTTTTGTAAAAAGTTTATCAAAAATTGATCATATATTAGAGGCAGATAAAAATATCAGAACGCTATAAAACATAGAAATACAAACACAATGGAAATTAACACATAAACGCAAAGGAAATTAAGATAACAACATTTAAAAATAAAAGCACAGAGGTACACTTAAAATAAAACATTCCTAAATGGCACAGACTAAAGAAGAAATCAAAATTGCAATCACAAAATATTTTAAAATTAAAAACAATCAGAAATCTATACAAAAGTTGATGATGTGCAATAAAAGATTGAAAAGAAAAAATGGCATTCAGGGTTCTAATTATCTTTATAAAATGAATAAAACAAAATAACAAAATATTCAACTCAATAAGCTAGAGAAGTTCAATAAAGGTTAATAAAATAATCCTAAGAAAAGTCACAGGAATTAATCAATACAATAAAACAGAACTACATATTCATTTAATAACCTAGCAAAAAAAATCAATAAAATAACCCTAAAGAAAATAGAGAAAATGAATTAACAAAAATAAAATCAGAAGAAAGAACAATGAAGTAAGTAGAACTCAGCAAGACTAAGAAAGGAACATTCAAATTTCATTAAAAAATTATAAAGTAAATGTGATCAAATAAAGAAACAAGATAAAATATTATAAAAGAATATCATATGTAATCCTATTCTGACCAATGTGATAAACTAACACAGTGGCAATAATGCAAAAAAAGAAAAAAAGTAACAAAACTGATTCAGAAATAAATAGTAACCAGAATATAATAGAACAAATATACAGCCAACGGAAAAGAAAGCAGCTTTCAGAAAATCTATTTAAACAAAAGAAACAAGGCAACCAGACATGGTGGGCTCACACCAGTAATCCTAGCACTTTGGGAAACCAAGGAGGGAGGAGTGGTTGAGTCCAGGAGTTCGAGACCAGCCTGGGCAACATAGTGAGATCCTGTCTCTATTTTGAAAAGAAACAAAAGGGGGAGAAGGAGGGAGAGAGGGAGGAGGGAAGGAGAGAAAGAGACACAAAAGGAAAGGAAAAAAAGAGACACAAATTGCTTATGCAAATTATTTCAAAATTATACCATATTCTACACCATAGATAAATGATAAAAGGCTACTGTATTCATTTCATATCACTATTACAAGCCTAATACCAAACCTGACAATGAGTACTTTAAAAAATATATACATCTCACTTTAGAAAGCAAACATATCTAATAAAATATTTAAATAAAATCCGGGTGTATTTAAAAGAAAAAAAAAGCACCACAAAATAAGAACTGCAAACACTTGAAACAAAGAGACAGAAGCATCATTTTCCTTAATAATTATTTTTCTCAATTGATCAAAGGAAAAAGATGCAAGGGGAGTTATGCCATTTCAGATTGTAACATGTATTACCTATAAAAATTAAAGCGTCATGACACTAGCTCTAGACAAGAAAGACAAATGATTAAACAATACTTGCTGTCAACGATACCTAAATATGCCTAGTATAAAATTGTGCTATAAGTACATGTGACTTTTTTCAAAATGTGATATTTTTAATCACTGGAGAAGATATAGATTAACAAAGAAACATTATTTTAAAAATTGACTTGTACATGCCAGCAAGTGCTCAGGTCACAAGGAAGAAGGCAAAGATCCAGAGGTTAGCCTCCAGATTCAACCAGACAAACCATTTGAAAAGGAAATAACTCATAGAACATGCCAACAGGACTGTGAATGTGCATCAGCTCTGTCTACAACTGCTCGTCAGCCCTTATCTTTCCTCCTCACCCTTCATTAGCCACTGTCCCTAAATCACACTAGGTTGGCAAAGAAAATAATCACAGTGTCCCCACAAATGATGCTCCCCAAAATTAACTAAAATAGGTAATCAAGGAGGGTGAAAAGCTATAAAAATTCCATTTAGTTCACAGGCCACTACTTATTTCCATGACATTTTAAAAATAGAGATGTTTCCACTCTATTTATGCATAAAATCAGGAGTATGTAGTCTCATAAAATGCCATTGAGAAAAAAAGAATTCAAATTCTGTCTTGACATATGGGAAATACTTTTATATCCTAAAACCTGGTAATTTTCAAATTCTATCATGTTTGATTTTCCAACTAACCTTCTCATTTCCAATATGTACTATCATATAACCTTTTGTGAGACTGTATTTAAATTAATTTTATTTTGAAAAGTTTCCACCATCCTTTGTTGAATGCTGAGATAACAAATAGCCAGGACTGGAAGTTTCTAAACTATTCTAACCCACTCCCTTCTGGATCTGTTCCTAACATTGCTGAAGACATTTAAGGATTATCCAATTTCCAAAACAATAATAACAAATTTTTGGTAACTGGCAGCAAAACTAATGCAATTATAAGATTATCAGCCCATCAGATAAAAAGAAGAGCCAGAAATCCCACTAAGGCTTGTGCTTCCAGATCATGCCACATAGGCCAAAATTTGTTTAGAGTGCTGTTTTGGATGCTCTCCAGTTAATGTTACACCTAACCCAGCGTGATTCATAATTAAGGTATTATGGGAAAAGCCAAAGACAAAAATTGCATCTGAAGTTTTCACGACCACTTTTTCCCCCAGGTGCCAAGATAACTCAAAGTTATGCCCCAAGGCAAAGATGAAGAAATTCAAATCTGAAGACCCCTCGGCTCCCAATCTTTTCTTCTGGATAACAAACCTACCCTCCTCTCACCACCACCATTTCCCCACAATATCCTACTGTCTTTCCTCTCAGTGATGTAGCAATAGTTAAACTCTTCTCTGAAAAAAATAAATTGATACCTTACAACCAAATAGAATAGGTATTTATGTTGTCTCTGTGTTTTGCCTTCATATATATAAATATATGAGCTTTCTGCCTAGATACTCACTGTTTTGTTTATTTCAAAATGCTTGGTGAAAATCTGTTAATATTACTTAAATTTTGTTTTGGGTGAATCTGTCCAGAAAAAAAAGTAAAAAGTCACTGATACTCAAATCAATAAACGTTGTTTATTCCCTCAACACCTCCCCCTGAAAGACAACCTGGGGACAGAAGGGAACATGAAGGGGGAAGGGAGAAGGGAGAAACTGCAACAGGAAGCTAAATTTGAGTTATGATTACAATGAATTCTGTTTCCTATAGATTCAACACCCAAGAGCAGCCACATTTAAAGAAAAAGAGATATGTGATAGTCACTGTTCACAGTGAGTCTAGCCATAAACAGTTGGACAAACTAAAACTATAGAAACCAGTAGATCCTGAAACTTTGACATTAAAAACTCCATTTAGAAAAAGAATTACTTGAAATAGGTAAGTACTTTGGTAGATTAGATAGAAAGATAAACCCTTAGGCTTTTCCTCTTCTTCTAGAAATCTAGAAACTAAGTCGTTTTCAATCAATTTTCTTCTCTGATAAGAATGTCCACTTGCTTGAGGTTATAATATTTCTTAGCAGAGAGCGCTAAAGCACAACTGTTGGAAAAGAAAAAAATAAAAGATTCATTCTTTCTTTCTTCACAGGGTCACTAGACAACAGCATCAGGAACACTGAGGCCATGGGAGTAGGTCAAAATGGCACAACGTCAGTGCTATGTCAGATGCAGGTGAAAGTGTGAGATGTCAAATTTGAATTCCTCACAGCAATGTTAATTTGCTTATATATCATATAGTCATTTGGACTACTGGTTAGATTATTGAATCTAATACTTCACACTATGTAAAACATGTGAACTGGTTAACATTAAAATTTTAATATGGAAACACTTGGTGTTTTGTTTCTTTCATTTAAATCTGTAGTCTGATATAAAAGTAAGATCATTTGAGTATACTTGCACTTGAGTTCACGTTAGGGTTTTGATGGAGAAGAATTGGTTGATTTGTAGGTGTGAGTGCGTTTTTTCCTCTTTGAGAAGTAGATAAGAACACCTAACCTTTAATGCTTCCCACAGCTGCCATACTGAAATGGCATCATGGAGACACCTTTTCTTCTTCTAGGGTTTCCTATCTGCCTTTAAGTGGAAAGTCTTCCCAATCTTGGCCCTCTCTTTTACCTTACAGTTATGGAATCAAATAATATGATAATCCCACTTTACCAGCATTTTTTGGATCACATCCAGAGTATTATGTTCTACTATAAGCATCTCATTTTGAGAAAAATATTTAAAAGACAAAGATGTTTGTTTTATGATGGCCAAGATTGTAGAGGGTTTTGGAACAAAGATATATATATGCATGATAGCTGGTAGAGCTGAGAGTGTCTCACCTGGGGAAAGGAGGGCTTAATTGAAATTTCTTCTGCATAGCTCCAATGGGCATATATCAGAGACTTGCTAAATGCTTGACAAATTCATATTTTCTTACCAGGCATGCAACTAAACTATTTCTCAATCACTCTTGCAGTTAGGTGAGGCTGTGTGATTGACTTCTTTCCAATAGAATAGGCTACATCCAGGCCCAGCCCTTATAACCTTGCATGTGATTCTCCACATTTTCCTGAAAAGTAGATTAGCAGCAGGTAGCAGATCCAAGCCTTGGTCTTGCTCTATCTCTAACACTCATCTTATCTCCTTTATGGGGTCTTTCTGTAGTCTCTTCCTTCTTTTGATCTCTGAGCCTTTGTTTACCTCTTTAAAATATCTGCATTTAGCCAGGCTCAGTGGCTCAGCCTGTAATCCCGCGCCTTTGGGAGGCTGAGGTGAGTGGATTGCCTGAGCCTGTGGGTTCAAGACCTGCCTGAGCAACTTGGCAAGACCTCATCTCTACAATAAATCAAAAAAATCAGCCGGGCGTGGTAGCGCGTGCCTGTAATTCTGGCTACTTGGAAGGCTGAGGCGGAAGGATCGCTGGAGCCCAGCAGGTCGAGGCTGGGCGACAGAGTGAGACTCCAACTCAAAAAATAAAAAATAAAAAAATAATAAAAATAAATAAATAAAATAAAATATCTGTATTTGTCGGGCTACTTATAGGTGCTTTTTATAGTGTTTGTATGGATCTGTTCCCTCCCTAGGCAAACAAGAAATTCTTCAAGTGGGGCACAATGCTTCTGTGAGCCGTCAGTGCTCCTATCAGCACACCTGGGAACACGCCCCACACATAGGAAAGTTGTTGCACACTAGGCAACTCCTATTAGCCAAGCTGAAACCAACGCATTAAAATAAGCATTTCTAGTGATTTGTGACACCTATCTAATTACCAGGTGTCTGTCTCTTGTGTTTCTCAGCCAAAAAAAAAAAAATTGAAAAGCTCCATTTGCTGACTTAGTTTCAGATTCATAGAGACATCTGCTCATCTTCTGGAGTGGATAAGAACAAAGTAGAGACCTAACAACAATAAATCAAGAGCAAAAATGAAAATTTGACAACCTTAGTGTAACTTTCTATGCAAACCCTAATATTCTTCTTTAAAATAGCTCTTAATGCTTAACTCAGCCCAGGCTTCAATGTTTAAACAACATAATTGGTTAGTTTTCCTCACATGAAAAGAAACTTTTTCCCCCTCAGCCAGTTCATTTAATAAATACATAAATATTGAGAGGTTTCTAAAAATGCATGTATTTTCAAATGAGTACTTTTCTTCCAGCTTCCCCAAACAGTCTGGAAAAGAATCACCATTTTAAAAAAAATCTTGTATACCTCTCTCAGATACTTTAATTTATACAGATGTTGTTAACTCAGATTTTTTTTTCACAACACGTAGATATACCATGGATTGTTTATTTAGCAGCATAAAAAAACACAGGTTACCCAGGTCCTGAGGAATAGGCTCTCAACTTTGACCAGCAATTCCATTGACCTTCTCAAGCCAACTCACTCCCCACTAGTGAAACAACTCCATATTTCAAACTTTCTTAGCTCTCTTCACACCTTTACCTTTCTCTTCTGCTTCCTTGCTCTCAGACAAAGGTATTCTCTCCTACTTCACAGGAAAATAGAATCCCTAGCTGAGAACTCCCTCATCTTCCTCATACAAAGCATGCAAACATGTTCTGAGAATCCCCATGTCCCACTTCCCTTCTCAGGAGACAACACTACCCATCCCCGTCAATTAAGTCTTTATCAGTGGATTTTAAACATACCCAAGTCTCTGTCACCATATACAGAAAACCTTCCCCAAACCCTGTGTGTCCTGCTTACTATTCTCGTCTCATAAGGTATATCTATTTATTCTCACTGTTACCAATTTCCCAGCTTTCACTGATTCTTCCCTTGGCTCTAATCTATCTCTTTCCTCATGAAATAGCTCATGCTAAACTTGCCAATAATTTCCATGTCAATTACTCCACAGGACCATTTCAAATGCTCACATCATTTGAACAGCATTTGATATTGCTGGCCATTCCTTCCTTATCAAAATTTATCTTCTCTTTATTTTCAAGATTCGACTACTTTTCTCCCTGTGTTGTGATAATTTTCATCTCCTCTGGAGTTTGATCTTTTTCCATTAATAATGAGATGAAGTTCCTTGAGGCTTGGTTCCAGGCTCTTTTTTCTTGTCACTCCTCTGTGTCTCTCTAGGCAATGGCATCAATGGTCATGACATCACGTACCCCCTGGCACATGTATGATACACAGAAATGTATCTCTAGTCCAACCTCTGCTCTAGGCTCCAGATACACAAATTTGATGTTTCTCTTGTCCCTCACAAAGCCGTCCCAAACCCAACATGTCCAAAATTGAATTCAAAATATACGTTCCAATTTGATCTACTTCCAGTGTCCCCCATCCCAGGGCATGGTGCCATCAACTATACTACCACAGAAACTTAGTATCACCCTTACACTTCCTCCCCCCTGACCCAATATCCAATCTATCACTGATTTCTGTCCATTTTACCTCCTAACTACTTCAGAAATCCCTCCACTTCATCTTCACAGCCCACAGCTCTAGTTCAAACTCTATCATAGCTGGCCTTGTAACCTCAGAGATTCTCTATTGGTCTTCCCTGAACACAACTTGGCTTCCAGAAAATCCTGTCTCTGAACTGAACTAAAAAAAAAAAAAAAAAAAAGAGCTATCTAAATCACAAATATAACTTTGTCACTTAAATATTTTCAGTGACTTTCCTTAGAATTAAATATCCTTACTACCACCCTCACTTGGTCTGGTCTCTGGTTGTCTCTCAGTCTTCATCATAGCACCATTCTTTCTGTCCTCTTCTCCAAGGTCACTCTGGCATTCCTCCAGTCCCCAGAAGTTCAATGCCCCGAGATGCCATAGGAACTTTGCCTTCTCTGCTTCCCTACTCCTATCCTTTACCTAGTAATTGTCTATTTACTCTTCAACTATTCCCTCTGTGGGAAGATGTCCCCAACAAGAACAAACTCTCTGATTATTCCCTCTGGTAGCATCATGCACCAGTGTTTCATGGTGCTTGTCAGTTCTGATTTTCTATTTATTTCTGTGAACATGAATGTTTAATTAGCATATGTCGCACTAAAAGGTAGGTAAGGTCTATGAGAGCAGAACCTCACCTCTTCTGTTGCCTTTACCACTCTCTCCTCAGCACCTAGCATTGCATCCACCATACTGTAAACACTCAACATAATAGTCATTGAATGAATGAACAAATCCATATGTTTAGTTACTATTTTGTTCTCAGGAATGTCCTATCTTTAAAATAGTTTAAATATTTTCAAGACTGTGGTTCATTGTTAGCCTAATGTTTTACTTTTCACAATATACCTAACATCTGTCCTTATGATAAACAAGAAAAATCTCTGCTGCAGGAATTATGTTAATTAGTTTTTATATACGTGGGACCCAGCACAATGCCTAAAAGATGGCAGGCACTCTAAAGAATATCTGTTGAAAGAATGGAAGAAGTGTCAACCCAAACTCAAGGATGTTATTACATTGTATAAAGAAAGGCTAAATGTGTGGACTATGAAATGAGCTTCCTGGACTCAAATTCTGTTTCTGTCACCTACTAATTGTGCGATCATGGACAAACTACTTATTTTCCCTAAGGCTCTATAAAATGGGTGTGATAATACCTGTAACTCATAGTTACTGTGAAAATTAAGTGAGATAATCCTTATGAAATGAAAAAAGAGGATATTCAATGGCTCTTGGGAAAATGATTCATAAAGAGACCTCATTCAGACTAGAAAACTCACAGAGCTGACAACTCATTGGTTGGAAGATCCTGTGCACAATGACATGGAGGGGAAAGAAACCGAAAGAACATGGTGAGGCGTCTCAGGATATATAAGCTACAGCATTAGAGAAAGAATTGTACTGGGGGAGTCAAAGAACTAGAGAATGAATATTACATTCTAAGCCTTAAAAAAAACAAGAAGGCTCAATTGTTTTAGTCCCACTAAGATTCATGACATTGATTCTACTATTCCCTAAGCTAATCCCTAAACCATCTAAGCCAAATGAGAACTAAACTTCTTAAACCTTAATGCCTGGTCAGACAGGTTCTTTTGGGAACAGAAGAAAAGTAATTATAGGGGGGAAATAACCTCAGTTATCCTTCCATTTACTTAGCCACAATTCAGATACACTGCTTCTAAAGATCTGAGATTCCTGCCTGATTGTAAGTATCCTTTCAGGTCAGTGAATATGAGCTAATGGTTCCCCAAAAGTCTATGTGAAGAATTCTGAAACTTTTGATAGATTATTTTCAATAATTAATAGTGTCCTTAATGGAAGGCAAGTAACAATGGCTTTTCTTTAATAACCATTTACAAAGTATCAAACATGAAAAGGTAATTATGAAAAAGAAAATTGACCTAAGAGGAACTATATAGAACTTTCCCTGGCTTATTTGTACTTTAGTTATTTTTATTTTGAGATAATTGTAGATTCATATGCAGCTATAAGAAATAATACACTTATATCATTAGTCGCAGAAAAAGCTTTTGATAAAATCTAGCACCCCTTCTTGATAAAAACCCTCACACATTTAGGCATAGGTGGAACATACCTCAAAATAGTAAAAGCCATCCATGAGAAACCCACAGCCAGCATACTCCTAAGCAGACAAAAATTGGAACCATTTCTCCTGAAAACTGGAACAAAACAAGGACGCCCACTCTCACCCCATCTTGTTCAACATAGTTTTGGAAGTCCTAGCTTGAGCAATCAGAGAAGAGAAGGTGATCAGGGGTATCCAAATAGGAAAAGAGGAAGACAAGTTATCTCTCTTTGCAGATGAAATGATTGTATACCTTGAAAACCCAAGAGAATCTGCAAAAAACCTCCTTGCACTGATAAAGGACTTTGGCAAAGTCTCAGGGTATAAAATAAATGTACAAAAGACAAGGGCATTTCTATACACCAATAATAAACAAACAGAAACCCAAATAAAAAGCACAATTCCATTTACAATAGCCACCAAAAAAAATGAAATACCTTCGCATCTTCCTAACCAGAGACATAAAAGACCTTTACGTGAAAACTACAAAACACTGCTCAAAGAAATCAAAGATGACACAAACAAGTGGAAAAATATTCCATGCTCACGAATTGGAAGAATCAACATTGTTAAGAAGTCCATTTTACCTAAGGCAATCTATAGATTTAATGCAATATCCATCAAATTACCAGCAATATTCTTCTCAGACCTAGAAAAAACACTACAGGAATTCATATGGAAACATAAACGACCAAGAATAGCCAAAACAATCCTCAGCAAAAACAAAACAAAAAAAAGAAAAAACAAAGCAGGAGGTATCACACTTCCAGACTTTAAACTATATTATAAAGCTACAATAATCAAAAGAGTGTGGTATTGATACAAGAACAGGCATATAGACCAATGAAATAGAATTGAGATTCCAGAAGCAAACCTCAATTTGTAAACCAACCCATCTTCGACAAAGCCTACACCACCCACTACTGGGGAGAGGAGAACCTGTTTAGTAAATGGTGCTGGGAAAACTAGCTGACCACATGCAGAATATTGAAACAGGACCCCCTACCTATCCCCATACACAAAACCTAACTCTAAATGGATCAAAGACCTAAATGTAAAACCTCTAACTGAAAGAACCTTAGAAAATGCAGGAGACACTTTGGAAACTGGAACTGGCAATTCCTGATCAAAACCCCTAAGTGCCCATGCCATAAGAGATAAGATAGACAAGTGGGACCTCATTAAAGTGACAAACTTCTGCAAAACCAAAGAAACCATCAAGAGAGCAAGGAGACAGCCCACAGACTGGGAAAAAAATATTTGCCAACTCCATGTCTGACAAAGGCCTAACATCAAGGATCTACAAGGAACCCATGCATGCTGAAAAGATAAAAACAAACAGCCCATTACAAAGTGGGCTAAAGATATGAACAGACGCTTCCAAAAGAAGACATACAAGCAGCCAACAGATACATGAAAAAATGTTCACCCTCACTAGTCATCAAGGGGATGCAAATTAAAACTACACTGAGATACCACCTAACTCCAGTCAGAATGGTCATCATGAATAACGCAAAAAATAACAGATGCTGGAGAGGATGTGGCTAAAAGGGAACACTTCTAACACTGTTGGTGGGAGTGTAAACTAGTGCAGCCTCTGTGGAAATCAGTGTGGCGATTCCTAAAAGTTCTAAAAATCAACCTTCCATACGACCCCACCAACCCCCCTACTGGGAATATACCTGGAAGAATCAGGTCACTCTATGAAAAAGATACTTGCACACGTATGTTTATCGCAGCATTGTTCACAATAGAAGAACATGGAGCCTGCCCATCAAAAGAGGACTGAATAAAAAAATGTGGTACATATACACAATGGAATATTACACAGTCATAAAGAAGAACAAAATCATGAACTTCGCAGCAACCTGGATGGAAATAGAGTTCATAATACTGAGTGATCTCTCATAGAAACAAAGAGCTGAGTATCACATGTTCTCACTCATAAGTGAACCCTGAACAACTGCCGTATTACTATAAGAAAAGGATTGAAAGTGGTGGGAAACTGTGGGGGGCGGCTAGAGGGGTGGGGAGGTGGGATAGTCGATATCTGCCTGGGGAGGGGGGGCACACCTCATCAATAAGAGTACTTGCACAGTGAATATTTGTATACCTAGCCCTGAATTGTACTCAACAATTTTAAAATAAAAATTAAACGAGAGAAAAAAATAAGTAATACAGATTTGGTGTATCCTTTACCTAGTTTTCCCCAATGATATAGTCAAAATACAAAACAGTTCCACTCCCATAGGGATTTCTCATGTTCTTCTTCTAACAGTCATACCTAGTTTCCTCCTGTGTCTCCTATTTCTTAATCCCTGGCAACTACTAATCTATGAGAGGCACCCCCAAAAAAAGGGAATCATTTTTTGGAGGGTGGGTTCCTTGTAGTACAGGCTTCCCCCACTAAGTAAATGTTCTAGGAACCTATCGGCATCAGTGTACCAGTTAGTGTTGCTATGAGAGGCTTCATTCAGTCTCTGAGATTCTTTCAACACATTTGTCCCTTTCATGATGGGTGATTTACGAGTGCACCTGCTCACATTGTGCTGAGTGTTCAGCAGTTTTTAACCCAAAACAGCATGACCCTAGTCCCTATCCTCCCTATTCACCAGATCTTACCCCAAGTGACTTTTTTGTATGTTTGTTTGTTTGTTTTCCTGATACAGAAAAAAAAAAAGTCCTCAGAGGGAAACGTTTTGCCAGTGTGGAAGAGACGAAACAAAAAAATGTCAGAAGCACTAAAAGGAATCAAAGTTGAGAAGTTCAAAAACTTTTCAGCAGTGAAAAAAGCATCTCCATAGGTACATTACATCAAACAGAGAGTACTTTGAAAGTAACTGAAATTTAAACATGCAACGATAAATACACAATTTTTTTATAAATAAATTCCAGTTTTTGGGGGGGTCCTACCTCATACACTAATCTGTCTTTCATTTCATAATTTTTGTCAATTTATGCAGCCTTTGGTGATTGGCTTTTTCCATTGGCCTTTTTCATTCAAAATTGACTTGTTCTGGAAATTTATCCAAGTTGTTGGGTGTATCAACAGTTTGTTTCTTTTTATTACTAGGTAGTAGTCCATGCTATAGATCCACCACAGTTTGTTTAACCATTTACTCATTGAAGGACGTCTGTGTTGTTTCCAGTTTCGGGCTATTACAAATAAGCCTGCTGTAAATGCTTGTGTATAGGTTTTTTATCAACATAGAAGTCTTCCTTTCTCTGAGATAAATGCCCAGGAATGCATTTTCTGCATGGTATAGTAAATACAGGTTTAGTTTTTTAAGAAGCTGCCAAAGTATTTTCCAGAATGGCAATATCACTGTACATTCCCACTACCCACAAATGAGTGATCCAGTTTCTCTGCATCTTTGTAAATATTTGGTATTGTCAGTATTTTGTATTTAGCCTTTCCGATAGGTATCTCTAACTCTCCCTTAAAGGTAAAAGCAAAGATAAATGTAAAGACTTGCCTAAAATCAGGGATAACATTTGCAATTTTAATTCTGCGACTTAAATTTTGTTATACATTCTTCCTAGAATCTGATCAGCTAAATTCAGAAAATTTCACTCCAAAGTCAATAGAAAATTTAAAGAATTAATTAAGAATGAACAGCCAATCATGTGACCTCCATTTCACCTGAAACATTACATTGTATACATAACATTTCATAAAACTTGTTATCCCATTTAGTACTACTATTTGTTACTCTTTTTGTTATTGTTACTCTCCTAAGCAAGAAGTCTGGCCCATGCAGAGCTATTTGATCACTGACACAGACTTAATTGATTAAATAACTCAGAGGCTATTTAGTTACTGTACTTCTGCTTCTGTCTTTACAAATGCATGCTTCGGTCATTTTAAAAATTGTTCAAGCCGGGCTCGGTGGCTCAGCCTGTAATCCCGTGCCTTTGGGAGGCTGAGGTGAGTGGATTGCCTGAGCCCGCGGGTTCGAGACCCGCCTGGGCAGCGAGACCTCATCTCTACAATAAATCCAAAAATCAGCCGGGTGTGGTAGCGCATGCCTGTAATTCTGGCTACTCGGAAGGCTGAGGCGGAAGGATCACCAGAACCCAGCAGGTCGAGGCTGCGGTGGCCAGGAGCGGCCACTGCACTCCAGTCTGGGCAACAGAGTGAGACTCCAACTCAAAAAAAAAAAATTGTTCAAGCTTAGATTGCATTGACATTAAATAGAATCATATAGGCCAAACAACTGTAATTTTTTACTGAGGTTGGACACAATAAAAAGTTCCCAGACCTTCTCTCCTATTTTAGATAGGTATTTTCCAGAAGCTTCTAAAGTTCCCAGACTTTCTCCCCTATTTTAGATAGCTATTTTTCCAGAAGCTTCTTATCTCCCTTAGAAGTCTAAGAGTCATTATGACTTCTTTACCTCTCCTCACTTAGAAATCCAACACTGTAGAAAACTATTTAATAGAATCTATTGGAGAGAAGGCAAAACTTTAATATTGCCCTTTTAGAAAATCAGGTGGGTCTGATTGACATATGATAGATTAACAGGAAAAAAGAAAAAGAAATGAAAGTTTTATATGACATGGGAGCCCTTATGAGGAAATGATGACCCAAGGAAGTGATTACAACCTAAATGCTTTTATATTAGGTTGAACAAAGAGAAGCAATTGTGGAAAAGTAACTAACCTATGTGGGAACACCAGAGGAAAGTAAGAATTTTTAAAATCTAATTCTATTTGTGCAGATTTTTTTTGGCTAGGACTTCATTGAAGAATGTTTCTTTTCTTCTGGTAGAGGGAGACATCTTTCACATGTGAGTTTTATCTCCTGTTTTCAGGTAAAAGAGAGATTAGAATGCTCTTTTTGCATCCACTATTTTCAAGTGCCTTTAGCTCAAAATAATCCTTATGCCAAAGTGGCATATTTTGAGGTGCATATTCTGCCACACCTCTCTACTAAAGCTGATCATAGGCTTACCTATGTACCAACTACTTCACTCGTGGTATATGCCAAACAGAAATGTATACATGTGAGCCAAAAACTCTACGAAATCTCTATAGCAGCATTATTTGTAATACTTTCAAACTGAAATAACCCAAAAAACCATCAACAGTAGGAAGCATACCTAAAGTGTGGTATATCAAATATATAGTAGAATATTATATAGTAATGAAAATGAACAAACTACCGTTATAGGCAACAATATAAATGAATATTACAAACATAATGTTGACTAAATTAAGTCAGTCAAAAAAGGAATCCATGCAGAATGATTTCATTTGTATAAAGCTTAAAAACTGGTCATATTCTATTACCATTTAGGGGGCAGTTCTGGAAGGAGGTATGAAGGAGAGTTCTACTGATGGTCAACTTCTTAATGTGGAAAGAAGTCATATGAATGTGTTCACTATATAAAAATTTATCACACCGAACAAGTGATTTTTATATTTTTCTATAGTTTTGAACCTAATATAATGGCTTATATGCATATAATTTGTAAAAAGATGAGCAAAAGTTAAAATAATAATAATTATAATAATGACAACAATGATGATGACGGTGACCTCAAGCAATGACATCAGCCTTCTTTCACAAAAGTTCAACCAGGCTTACTGGGGGCATTAGGATTCAGAGTCCTGGTCTTAGCAAATAGTTCATTTGGTAGGCTATCTAGCTCTAGTCACTGGGAGACTTAGGCTATTTGGCCTCCTTCTGCACAATGACTAAAGGGACACAGTGGGGTAAGGTTGGCAGCACTAGATAAGTAAATCCTAGTGTTCTGGCTAAAGAAGTCTTTTCAGAGACTTGATGAAGTTTCACTCACTCTTTCTGAGAAAAGTGCATCCTGCTGGCTCTTCAAGAGAGAAGGGCAGGGTTCCACAAATAGCATGTCACTCTGGGAGGGTACACAGTGACCACACTTCTGGTAAGTCTCCAATTAGGTAGATATAATTACACTATAAAGGAGAATGTAAGTTTTCTATGAAAGAAATCATTGATTTGATACCTTAGTCCAAGAACTTCTTTGAAAAATAACTCTTTATAATGGCAGTCCATTCAGTCACTCTACAAATATCTAATAAGTATTCCACGTGCCAGGCATTGTGTTAGATGTGGTGGTAAAATGGTGAACAAGATATATACAAAGCCTATCCTCAAAGGGGGCTGCAGTCTAGCAAAGATGCCAAACAAAGAAGCCCAAACAATTAAGTGCACAAATGGGAACACATAGGGGGAAATACCAAAACTAGTATGTAGCAGGAATTGGAGAAGTGTTCCAGAGATTTCTGCCAACAGAATAGAATATTACTGGCATTTGAGATAAGTGGGAGTGGGCACAGGAAAGACAAAGCCACAGGACAGCGTAACTGACCATTCTGGGAGCAACCGGCACGAGCAGCCTGCACAGGTGTAATAACAGCCCAGGCAAGGTGAGAACGGAAGCACGCCAACTGAGGAAGATGCCAATAGACCCCTGAGAAGCAGGCATTCTGATAACTTCTTCTTGAGTGACCTTAATACCCTGAGTTTGTGCCATTGTAAAGAAGAAAAGAAAAAGACCTTGGACTATAGCCTATGTTTGTTTATTAATACTCTCTTTGAATAAAATTTGTTCTGGACATTTGAGTTCTTGCTAGCCAGAAAATTTGCAGCAATTTACTGGGCTGACTTGTGGAGACGTAAGCCTCACAACCATAGCGAGGTCAACACACTTAATAGCACAGGTAGATCAGGCATGAAATGTCCCCATGGAACTCCTCACTTACACCACAGTCATACTGTAAATCCCATTAATAGCAAAGTTGAAAAAATGGTTTTGATGTTTCACTATCTTAGTTACTCAACAGATATTTATTGCATATAACTTGAGCCAGGCACTGGGCTAAGTTCTGGGAAGAACTGGGAAGGTATAAAAGCAAAGATGTTGATAACAGGCAACATAACAAGGTGGAAAACCACATGCACTTTAGAGTCCAATCACCTGAGGTTTAAATCTTGGCTCAACTTCTTACTAAACCAGTGGCCTTGAGTCAGTTAATTAACTCTCCTGAACTTGATTTTCCTGTCCCATAATTAAACACTACCCTGAAGTGTTCTCTGGGATTAAATGAGATAACGTATGCAAAGCGCCTAGGAAAAGTTCTGCACCAGAATTTACTGGTTCAGAAGGAGCTAGCTCACAGGCTCTAGCCTACCCTCCTTCTCTTTGTGCCAGTTTACTCTCCCACTGGGATTTGCAAGCTCCTGTATAAATACCACAGTTTGGCAGCCATTCTCATTCTCCGGTCCTTTGACCACCCTTTGTGTGAAATGCATACTTCCCTCTGAAGGACAGACCTATACCTTGGTTTAGGACCATTTGGACAGGAAAATCCAGGGTCCAAGTACACTGACCCCTAGATGTCATAGGGAGAATAGGATGAGATGATTCCTTGGGCTTACAGAATCCTTACGCTATGAGGAGGGGCAAGCCCAGACAAGGGCTAAATTGGAGCCCTCTGAAATTCTATGCTGGGCTGAAGATGCACTTGCTCAGGTCTAAGGGCTGTATGGTTTAGAAACAAATGCTACAAAGTAAAAGAATTTTAAGGACTAGTCTTTCTACTAGACCGTTTCACTTGTTGTGTTTCTACGATTTCTCTTCCTAAGCTACCCTGCTCCTATAGATATTGTATAGGAATGCTACTCATGATCTTGCCTCTTCTTCCTTTGAAATTCACTCTGATTCTCTAAGAAGTCCAAGGTCTTGAGGTGCTTGCTCATTGTTCCTTGCATTTCACCCTAGCTGTTGGATAAAAGAAATAAAATCTTACCTAAACTGCCTTCTCTACAGTTGCTGCTAGTCGGTGTGTGGATTTAAACAAACATTTCAGCTACTGTTAAACATACTTTGCATAATGACAGTTTTAGAGCTGGAAAAAGTTCTAGAAATCTAAGCCTACATCCAAGAAATAGAACTCATAAAATTACAAAAAAAGAAAAAGACATTATCCAAGTGCTAATAAAGATTATTAACTATTTTCCTAGCCGCAGCCACATAATCATCCAAAATATATTCATTCAAATTAATAACAGCATAATTATTAAATAGTCAATTCAGTGACCATATATAGACATGGCTATGAGTCACTTAAAGAAAAGAACCTTCACTCTGTAAAAGGAGACATATGATTCACTAAAAAGTCAGAAGGAGAAGAGTGAAAATCCCTAACAAAAAAGTCAAGGGGTGAAATACACTGAGTTCACAATTTATAACTTATTTTCTGTGTCAGGGTAATCCAGGTATAGGGTCCTGACATCCTAGGGGTAGGTGCAAAGGTTGAAGCAAACTGCCCAAGCCACGGTTGGCTCTAAGGCCAAGGCAGGAAGATCACTGAGCTGGATGGTCAAAAGAAAAGGGTGACCTTCCCAGCGGTTTCTCCATTACATTAATTTCTCAACAAGGATCCACTCATCTCTTCTCCTGGATCAGGTATGACGCTCTCCTCACTGATTCACTCCAGGGCTCATCTTTAAGATACAGATGCTAACCTGCTGAAATATCCCCAAGGCTAACAGCTTAAAATATATGAAACATGAATAAGTGCACCTGGGGCTCCAAGGACTAATGCCATAAAACTGTCATCATTTCCCACCAAACGTCATTTCACCCACTCACTTGATGTACATCTGTGGCCCGTTCACACCGCATATGGCTGTGGACAGCAAACGCCTCAGTTCAAAACTGACACAGTGGGTCTGAAAGAGGCTTCTGCTACAGCATTCTTTCTTTGGTTTTTAACTGTGAACCTTGTCACCCTAACATAAGGACACTGAACAAGCCTATGTGGAGGCTCAGAAGGCTCCAAATATGGGTTCCAACTTTGTGGCTGACTTGCTAATGTGTGGCCTGAGCGAAGTATTACTTAAAAATCTAAAATGCCAAAGATCTACTATCTCTGCTACCTCAAACATGGCAGTCACTCCTCAAACTTCTACCAGTTTCCTCAGTTTACCACGTGTGTTGTATGTGAGCTGCATCCATCCACACCTGTTATTATAACTTTCATCTGATTACAAATAACCCCATTTCATCATAACTCATAAATCCCTCACTTTTTCACAAACAAACTTCAGGTCTTTTTCAACATAAGTTTGAAATACAAGAAGGAGAGGAGGAGAAGAAAAGGAGAGAAAAGGGAGAACGTATGGAAATACACAATAGGTCAATATCAAATTCAGATAAAATTTCCTCACGGCTTTGACAGGTAAAAGCATTACACCTCCCAGCATCATCCTTTCTTCCCTAACCATGGTGCCTGACTAATCAGTCACTGACTCATCCTCACGTCATCAATCAACACACAGCCTTTGCTGGCATAATTGGATTTAACCATTCCTTCCTGATATGAATTTGTTTACATGCTTTTTCTTTCCCGAGTATGTGATGTCAAGATCACTCTGAATCTCTCTGTTGTCTGAATGTCTTCCCAATTTTATCCTGTTGAAGACCTAGTTATGTAAACACGTCTTGCAGCCATCATGAAAAGACAAATTCTGGCAGTTCACATTCAATCTCAATTGATTAACAGTGCCCTACTGATAGCAGCTTCTGATCTGATAAGAGTTCACCTCAGCCTGACTCCTAGTGAACCCACCTAATAATTATTATCTTCCAATTTGAGTAGCTAACAACATTAACTTGCTCATCTTGTCAGGTTGTGAGGTGGAGAGGGGAAAAGAGTAATTATTATAAATCACTTTATAGACCTTAGGCAAAGTTCATCACAGTGATCCCAGCAGCCAAGGGGTAACATCTTCAAGATTTCTGAGTAATCTCCAGCTCTGACTTTGTGCCTTGCCCTACCTTGATTACACAAGACAGGCTCTCTAATTCCTCAACTATAGTCATTGATCTTTATCCCATTGTGGGTACTAGTTCCAATTTAGGAGATACATGTCCAGCACACGCAAACCACTGCCACTGAGAGGGCCTGAGTCAATGCAAATGGAACTGGGAATCAGAAAGAACTCTGAAGGGGAGGAAACTGGTTCTCTTGCAACCATGTGTTTGACCATTTCTGCTGTTTCTAGTGGTTCTAAGACTCCAAATAAGTGTAAAGGGAAAGGGGGAAATAAATAGAATTCTAGATTTCCTGCCCGTTTCTATAAGAGCAGTTTTGTTTCTGTGTGCTCTATATCTGTGCATTCTGTATGACTTTTAAAATGGTGTCCATTTACAACAAAACAAAAGTTTGACAACAACTGAACATGATGAGCTTCTAGTCCTAGCCTCCTATAGATAGCAAGATACACTGAAGGTCAGTTCTTGGAGCATAAGCAGAACACGCAGCCACCTCTATACATTATGATTTGAGAAATCAAAGATGCCTACCCCAGATCATCTCCTTTCCATGCTCCGTGCAATTTCCATCTTCTTCACACTGTTAAAGATAAAGAAAGCCAGACACTAGTTAAAGTAGTAAAGACATATGTAGCCAGTAATACACTATTACAATAGGAAGAGAGGGATCCAGGGTGAACTGAACTCAGCTTTGATTTGTACAGAGGAGACTGGATGTTTTAAAGGAAGAATGAGAGCATGGGAGGGAGGTGAGGGCTCAGTAGAGTCAGAGAAGTGAAAAATTACAAAGGGTTGGTCAATGTAACTGTTGATTAGGCCAGCTGTGTCTGCTAGTTGGCAGTTCTGGAAGTTAAGATTCTATTCTCCCAAGACTGGGAGACAGAGGCCCCATCTCTCCTAAAAATTAAATTTTAAAAGAATGGCTTTCAGCCGGGCTCGGTGGCTCAGCCTGTAATCCCGCGCCTTTGGGAGGCTGAGGTGAGTGGATTGCCTGAGCCCGCGGGTTCGAGACCCGCCTGGGCAACTTGGCGAGACTTCATCTCTACAATAAATCAGAATGAGCCAGGCGTGGTAGCGCATGCCTGTAATTCCAGCTACTCGGAAGACTGAGGCGGAAGGATCGCCGGAGCCCAGCAGGTCGAGGCTGCGGTGGCCGGGAGCGGCCACTGCACTCCAGTCTGGGTGACAGAGTGAGACTCCAACTCAAAAAAAAGAATGGCTTTCAGGTCCCTGAGAAACACACTCCTGAGCTGTAGGAGATACACAAATACCTGGAAGGTTATGGGGGAAGAATTCACAACTAAAAGCCCCTTTTAGAAAAATGCTTTAAGAAAGGGTGGTCACAGCCTCATCTTTAGGCGTCGGTTAGAACAGACAGTACCTATTCCGGCAGCCTTGAGATTTCTTAGGAAGATACCTCAAGGGGTGGAGGTGGGGGGTAAGGTCATCCCAGGTGTGTGACCTTGAACTGTTTGAAACTATACTGGTGTTGGCTCAAGTTTGCTAATGTGGAAGAGGGTGGATGAAATCATTTGTGTTAAGAATCTACAGTTTCTATAGATCAAGTCAAGGCCTAGGCAAGAATAAGACTCAGAGGAGCCTGGCTAGAGTTTGGGCAGGAAGAGAATCTGTGTCAACACCTAGAAACCAAAGATGCTATTGGGAAGCCATTACCCAATAGCATTAACACATCAAATTATTTTAAACTATTAGCTCTTTAGCATTAACCATTTAAGCAGCACCAGCACCGAGGGAGGCTCTGGGGCTGGAGATAGCCACACAGGCAGGTTAGCTTTGAAGAGCAAGGAAACAATAAAGAAGTACAGACATGAGTGCTACCAGTTAGACCAAACACTGACAACTTGTTTCTAAGTAACTGTCCTACAAAACTTGCTTTAAAACAGAAAGGTAACACTCGTCTGTAGAATAAATCATAGAACTGCTGAACGTCTTTTAAAATAACTTACTCTTTTATGTAGTGAAAGGGAAGCCTATTTGAAAACTTCTCTCTTTTTTTTTTTTTTTTTTGGCCTAATTGAGGCCAGTCATTTTAATTATTACCAACTTGAATTTTACTATAGATATATTTTTTGCTGCATGACCATCCTGAGAAATAGTAAGCCTTTGCTTTGATAACTCAGGAAAAGTTCACTTTCTTGGGGTGGAACTCTAGGCTGTGCTTCACCATTTCTGTGGAATGAATCCACCTATTTGTATTTTCATACAAAAACCTTGCTTCCTCTCCCCCTTTTAGGTGTGTTGCAAGTGTCTTAATGGCAGAATGATGCTGCAGATGACCCATGACCTTTTCTTGCATTTTCTGTCTGTTTCCTTCTCTGTCTGCCAATTCCACACTTAACCTTCACAATGGAATATTATGCAACCATAAAGAAGGACAAACATATGGACCTCGCAGCAACTTGGATGGATTTAGAGCCTATCATACTCAGTGATCTATCACAGAAACAAAGAACAGAGTACCATATATTCTCACTCATAAGCGGACCTTGAACAATTATCATAATAGTATAAGAAAGGGATTGGGAAACTGCGGGCGGTGGCGGGGGTTGGCAGTTGAGGGAAACTGCCAGGGGAGAGAGGGGCACACCTCATCAACAAGGGTTCCTGCATAATGAACATTTGTATACCTAACTCTGAATTGTACCCCAGATCTTTAAAATAAAAATAATAAACTAATTTAAAAAAAAAAAAAAACAGTTCCCACACCAGTAATACATATCCGAAGTTGGGTTGCCAGACAACTCACAAAATACCCAGTTAAATTCCATAGAGGCAACGAATAAATTTTAGTATAAGTATGTGTCATTTTAATTTGCTAATTTTGGCAACTCTATTCCTTGACAAAAACCCACTAGCCAATTATTTCCTCCTTCCAAATTCCAGGTGAATAAAACATTGTTCTAGAAAGTTGTGGCACTGGGTTAACTACTTAAAATATAAATTCATAGTTGAGTAGTTTTCAGGAGCTGAAGGTGGCAGAAGATTGATGACAAGTGACCACAGGGGTTTTGTGAGGGTGATCAAAGTGTTCCATATCTTGATTCTGGTGGTGTATAAATGACTATATGAATTTGTCAAGATGTACAGAACTCTACAACAAAAGAGGTGAATTTTACTGAAGGTAAATAACACCTAAACAAACCAGACTTTTAAAAGCGGAAAGTAAATGCATACTTCTCAATATTGGATCGCCCTCACCCCTGTCAGATATCATTTTATGCCTCCCTTGGTATCCCTAAAGTATTTCACCATAGCTATTCCTATTTATTTTATTCTCCTAAAGCACACAAATCCAACACTACATTCCTCCCTGCAAATAGGTTTGTTCATTTCTGCAACAAGCATGTAATAGTAATTGAATCTGAAAATACAAAGATGAAAATAGAGTCCCAACCCAAAGAAGAAAACGAAAGTCATTCACTGCTAATGAGCAAAGGGACATAATTAGAAAAAAAAAGAAATATAATGTAAAAAATGCATGACAGGTAATTAATTACAAGATGCACTAAATGGAGGAATAGCAAGCCCTAAACTCTCTTCAATATCAGGAAAAGTGCAAAATGCTTGAGTTTAGCCCTCAAAGTGGGGTGTTATTTTAGAAGAATAGGAGGGCAGGTACCCAGGGGAAAGAAGCAGAAGATCAGCTGAACAAGTGGGTCAGTATAAACAATGAAAGTCTCTGTCATTCAGGTGCTTTCAGAATTCTTGTTGGTCATAACAGAAATCGACCTTGGCTAGTTGGAGCAGAAAAAGCAGACGCCGTTGGAAGAAGATGCTGGTTCACAGATTCTGTGGGAAGCTACAGCATCAAGCACAGCTAATGGGCAAAATCCCAGAGCCGTCAGGATGCCAAGGAGCAAGAATTACAACCACCATCCTATAGCAGGAGTTACGACTAGGCCACTGCTGCCGCCACCACTGAAAACCAATGACCACCACAGCTGACACCAAGAATGCCTTCTAACAGCCTCTTGCCATTTAACCCACTTGCTCCAGATTCATAGTCCCAGCCTGAGTCACATGGCTATCTATACCCAGGGCCAGGGGCTGCCAGTGTACAAATAAGGACAGCCTCCTACCAAGGTTTCACACGTATCTCAAGGAACGGCCCAGATAGGAGAGGGGGCCGGATTCCTAGCAGTCAAACAATGACACCTGTGAAACTAATGCCTCATCTCCCTAAAATTTTTAATATGCAGTGCCTCCATATAGTAGCTCCTCCTTGTCTGCAGAGGATATGCTCCAAGGCCCCTGATGGAGGCCTGAAACCAAGGGTAGTCCCGACACACAGTTGTCAATCAAAACACTCTTCAGGTCTTCCACCCACAAATGTAATGCCTTCTCTATCTTAGCTAAGCACTTATTATGCACTGCAGCTGTAACTTTTGCATTTTGAGGTGTAACAGCAAAGCTAGCACAAATTTATTTTTCCTTCCTCACAATTTCAGAGACAGAAGATTCATTCTTACTATAGATCTTAGCAACCTCAGCATACAAATAATTTTTGTTCTTTCTTTATTCGGTTAAGAACTATCACCTTTTCACTTAAAAGAGGCACTTTAGAGTTGCTTTTTTGCATACAGAAATTGCCAGCATCCCTACTCTTGCAGTTTGGACCATTATTAAGTAAATTAAGAGTTTCTTGAACACAAGCACTGTGATTCCAGGACAGTAGGTCGGATAACAAAGATGGTTGCTAAGAGATTTCCAGGTGGATCCCATACACTGTGTGGATAAGTTGGACAAAGGATGATTCATGTCCGGGAGAGAAAATGTAAAATTTCATCATGCCACTCAGAACAGCATGCGATTTAAGACGTACAAATTGTATATTTCTGGAATTTTCCATTTCATATTTTTGGATCACAGTTGACTGCAGGTAACTAAAACCCAGAAATCGAAACTTCAGATAAAAGAGGACTACTGCATGTCTATTCTTTCTAATCCTGGTTTCCCCCACTGGAAAGGAAATTTCTTCTCCAACTCTGGAACACTTACTACCATGCTTAGGGGACGTCACATTTTAGACGGGGTGATAGTCTTTGTGTGTCTCGTCCTTCAAACTTGCCGTGTGCTTTTTGAGTAGGTATTTCATGACAGCCATGTGTCTTTCTAGTCCCTCTTGTGCTCAGCACAGTGGCTCCCACAAACTAGCCACCTAGTGCATCAGACTGTGTTCTGCACGGCTGTGTTTTGAGGCAACTCAGCTTGTGCAATTGGAAATGTGCCACAGTCATCTGGCAGGATCAAATCTCCTCCAAAGCAGACCCTTTTATTTCAGCTCACAGAAGATCCCTGCCCTACACGCCCCTGCCTTAAAGCAAACCTCAATAAGATAGCTTATAAACCAGCCAAAACCACCAAAGATTATATCGATGTTCATGTGGCTTTGGAGTGCCTAAGAGCTGGCACAAAACATCAATGAGGCTGCCAGAGAAGAAAGCAAAACAGGGACTCGAGCCCACAGTGCAATGTTCAGGGAATCCCTGCATACAGTCTTTTTTGACATTGCATAAGCTAAACAAAAGAAAGTCTGTGAATTATCAGTCCTTTGACAAACTAAATAAAAGAACCTGTAGAGCATCCTATTATTATTTTTTTTAACCTAGGGGAAAGAAACAATGTATTTCACTTGGCTGGGGAAGAAAAGGGATTACATTTGTGGAGTGGATAGTCTACCCACCCCATTTGAAGTCAGAAATATTTAAAGAGGTTGTAATGGGAATTTTATCGCAGGCCTCAGATGTTACCCTGGTATAATAGTTTCTCCTTTCAGCCATGACTAGCACATGGCGATGCTTCAATCCTCCCACCTCTACAGGAAGTCATAATAGCCTGCTTTCCAGACAAAGTTATTAAAGAAGACTAGAACAGAACACAGACCCATCGTGCCCCTTCACAAAGGAGTTAGATCATTAAAAAAAAAAAAAGTCCCCTCATTTGTGGCCAAGTTCAGACTTGGTACTTGGGTAGTTAGTCTCTTTTATAATCAAAAGACTCGTTTCTTTTCCTGGAGATCAGTTTTCTCAGCTGTAAAATTTGCAGATTAAAGTGGCTTTTTAAGTGGAGTTGTATGACTATTCCAGATAAGAGATATAATGAAAAGCTACAAAGCTTAGAGAAGAGTCATAACAATCCAATTACATACAAAGTCAAATAATAATATGAGTTTTTAAGGACATTGTCCTCAGAAATGGGCTTAAGTATACAAATAACAGCCTTTGTTCCTCTGTATATAATAGAAGAAAGACTAATTTTCCAGTTTTCTATTTCTGTGAGTTTTCATTCTGAACTTCTGTTATCACCAGGTTAGTAAGTAAATTCAAGAGTATTCTCTAGAGAACAGTTTTATTTTCACAACAAGTACACCATAAAGAACCATGCTGGTTGTAAGAAACAAAAAACAAAAGGGAAGTCAGACTCTCCTTTAATTATAACTGAACATCTAGTGAGTCAGAGCAATATCTTGAAACTACTCTGAATAGAAAATGTTAGTTGCTGTTTCTCACCTTCCTCCCTTCACTCCCCTGATGAACTCATATTCATGCTCCAAAGAACACCTAAAGCCATAAAACTCTCGCGCCACAAAGACCATTGAACCCCTATAGCATTACAGGAAAGTAAACTGGGTTTAAAGTAGTCAAGTGACCACCTACCCAAGGGCATACATAGTACAGAGTCCGGGCAGGCGTTCAGGCCTCCTGTCTCTAGCCCTGTGCTTCTCCAGCTATTCTCTTGTTTTCCATCCATACCACAGGATGGCCATGCCCTTTTCCAGATGTGACAACGGGAGGATCTGGAAGAAGCTGTTGTACAGAGCCTGAGAGCAGGGCTACAGTGGTCCCTTCATGCTAACCTCAGGGTGGAGCTGGAAGGGTAAGGAAGAGCTGTGATCACCCCTCCCCAGGGGATCTCAAAGATGGATATCAAGATTAAAATTCCCAAAAGATCCTTAGAAGAATCAAATCCAAGTTCATTTAAAGACTCCAAAACATAGCACCTTTCATCCTCGCTACCTTGTTATTACTTAAAACCAAAAAAGAATCCCATGCGCAAAGCATCTACCAAGCAACAACAATGTGTTGCTATTATCCTGCATTTAAAAAATCACTATCCGGCCAGGCTCGGTGACTCAACCTGTAATCCCAGCACTTTGGGAGGCCGAGGCAAGTGGATTGCCTGAGCCTGCGGTTCAAGACCAGCCTGGGGAACTTGGCAAGACCTCCTCTCTACAAAAAATAAAAAATTAGCTGGGTGTGTAGCGTGCACCTATAGTTCTGGCTATTTGGAAAGCTAAGGCGGAAGGATCACCCCCCCAGCAGGTCGAGGCTGCAGTGGCCCTGAGAGTGCCACTGCACTACAGCCTGGGTGACAGAGTGAGACTCCAGCTCAAGACAAAAACAAAAACAAAACACTATCCATGAATCATTAAGGAAAGCCAAGGCCAAAATTAATCTAAAAGAGGGTAGAACCAGATAAGGATGTACAAAACTTGGAACTATGCAGTAATTATTGCAAGCTAGAGTTAGCTCATCAACCAAACACAGACCCATCAGCTTTTTACTCCACCAATGTCTGATCAGCATGAATTGAGAGACTGAGATGACCAACATGCAGCCCACCCCATGGATTCTATGAGTCTTCTCTTCTTAGGTACCTGTTTTCCTAGTACACAAAACAAATGCAAGAGATACATTTTCAAACCACAAAATGTTTGCTTTCTTGGGACAAGCAAAGGACCAATGGCATTTTTAGGGTCATAACTCTGTGTTCATGAGAGGCAGAGGAGAATAAGTTACACTTGGTATTTTGGGGGGATAGTCTCCTTAATTGAAAGGCTCATTTCTCTTCTTGGAGATCAGTTTTCTCAGCTATAAAAGGGGAGGCTGAACCAAATCCTCTTTAAAATCATTTCCTGCTTTGACATGTTGATAGTCCACCATTCTGAGATATTCACACGCTTTTTTTTTGCATTTACTTCTTTCCCTTTCCATTTATGTTTTACTACCTAACATTAAGATGTTAACAGTACTGCGCGGTAGTTAAGAATGTGAGCTCTGTGTCCAGCAGCATGGTTATGTGAACTCTAAGACTCCGTTTTTTAATCTTTAAAATGGAGCACTTGTCTCATAGGGTTATTGTAAGTCCAAACATCACATAGAATGAGAGTATGAACCCAAAGTGCTGAAAGCAATAATTGACATGGAGAAAATACTTTGCCGTTATAATCTTTTGTGATTACTTGAGACTCATCTTAAGCATGAAGACTACAACATCAGAGAAAACTAGACAATCCTTAACTCCTTGACATCAATAAATGTTCTGAGAGAGTAATCGGAAAGCCAATGTAAAAAAAAAAAAAAAAAAAGTAACAATATATTAAAACCTAGAAAAGTCGCTATTTTTCATACTGGTAAAAATCTTTCATGAGAGAAATCCCCAGGACTTAGCAAAATGTTACAATAAATGGTGTATTCTCAAAAGGTGAGCAATTCAAGAGGGTACTTTGCCAAAGTCTCATGACTTATCTGAATGGAATTTTTTATTTTATGTCTATGCTTCAAAGTAGGCAACTATGTGATTATCCCTTGTGGGCCTGTTGAGCCATCTTGTCAAGCTTCTGATTTTCTTAAATTCATTAATTTTAATGTCAAACTATGGCAGGTACCCAGAAATTAAATATATATTCTTTCAACTTTGCAAGACACAGCTAAGCTCAAGCCTAAAGGGACTAGAATATATGAGGAATCATTCATCTAAAAATATTAATTTTAAAGTTAATTTCCAAGGGTCCTTTTCACAGAGTTGTAAATTTTTATCATGCTTTTAAAACTGTCTGGATTCTTCAGAATTTTCCAGAGCTCGGTTCCAGTCATCTATGAACTAGCTCTGTGCGCTAAGTACGCTAAGTGTACTTAGTGTAAGGTCAATGAAAATAGGAGGCAGCACACCCTTGCCTAATCAAGCACTGAAAATGCTGAAGTGACTAGCAACCTGACCATGGTAGAGCTCAGAGAAGAGGAGAGTGTCATCAGAAAGTACCTCTCCTGGCACCGAACGTTGAATGTATATTTACAGAGATGTGACTCTGCAAATGGCGCCAGTGATGATGCTGGTAGTGGTGATGATGGGAGTGTTTACTGAGCACATATATACCAGGCATTGTTCTAAGTGTTTTAGACGTAATACCTCATGCAACCCTTAAAAATCTCTCTGAGGTAGAGACTTTTTCTGTGTTACATCCATTTATTTTCCTTACCCTGCTCAGTTCTGTACCACAGAGGAGCAATGCAGAGTTTCCTGTCAGCTGTATGCTGGATGTGTTTGACTACAAGAGTGGAGGGTAAAATATGAGAAAGCCAAGATATTCCTCCCCTCTCTCAGTTCCTTGAGCAGAGTCTATAACCGCAAAAAAAAAAAAAAAAGTTTCCCCTATACCTCCTCCTTCCACCATAATTCCAGCTTCCTTTAGGTGACCTCAGCCTCTGGACACAGTAACACTGTTCCTAACAGATTATCCCTCCAAATTAGAATTAGTAGATGCTTTCTGCTATTATTACTATCTGGGTGGTTTAGTGACCCCATTTGGCTTTTCAGTTTTTTTCTGACATGCAGAATCAATTAAATTCTCTCTAGGTCAACTGTTTAAATGATTTATGTTTTCTTTCTTGGACCATTATCATTCTCATTTTACTGAGAAAATGAAGAGTGATTCGTCCAAGATTACATAGGTATAAACTGGCAAATTTAGGCGCAATGATTCAGAAGCCATAGCTGTTGGCCACTACATTATATTGTCTCTTCTTTATGGGATCATATAAAAATATAAAGGTAGAAGTATATGAGGGGTCTCCTATCTACCCTCTGCTTCATGATCAATGATACCCCCATATAGCTACTATTTTACTATCAATCATCCCCCAAAGGACATGGCTAGGGATTTGCTCTAAACTGTGAGATTTTCTAGGCATCTAAGTTTGTACTTGTCAGTGACAATAGAGCTCTCCATTCATTAGTTTTGATTCTTGACTTTTTTCTTGTCACCTTAAACTTATTGTTACAAAGTGACTGCATCATGACTTTCCTTAACTAGATATATCAGTGTCTTATAGAGCAAAATATTATATTAATGGTATATTAAGAAAAGGTATTTATGTAACCACACTGAAGAACCCATATACCCTTTCTCTTTCACTCTACTCTATAATCCATCCAGTGAATCACTGAAATTTTTAAGCAAGAGATGTTCAGGTCTTCACCAGCTATGTCAGTCTTATGACAAAAGCAACACAAGAGATAAACAGCACACAAGAGACAAATAGTTTAAACACACACACATATAATAATGATAAAATTTTTTACCCAAGATTTTCTTTTCTTTTTTTTTTTAATTGTGGGGTACAATTCAGGGTTAGTTATACAAACATTCATCGTGCAGGTACCCCTGTTGATGAGGTATGCCCCCCTCCCCAGTCAGATTTCAACTACTGTCATTCCCACCTCTCACTCTCCCTCCCCATATCCAAAGATTTTCTGTAAAAAGGGAGTTAATTATGCAAGTAAGGAAAATAAATTATATATAAATATATACATACATATATCTAGTCCTCTGTAAGGAAGTTTAACATAATTCCAATCATATTTTTGACATCGTTCATTCACTGTGTTCCTTTCCTAGGACTTAAAATAAATTCTACTAATTTTCTTAGCATTAAAATAATCTAGGCATATTGTAGAAAAGGTGGAAATACAGAGTATAAAGAAGAAAAAATACTAATAATTTTTAATTGGAATAACAAATCATTCAAATCTTAGAGATAAACTTTATTCATACTTTGTGTATTTTACATAGTTGAGATTATACCATATATGTACTAAATATATTATTTGGGGTCTTTTAAAAATAATTAACATTATATTAAAATTTTATTTGATCATTTAAATAATCTGAAATATTTTATTTGTTAAGTAGTTGCATAAAACTACAACAAATGAATGTGCCACAAAATATCTTATACCTCTATTTGAATATTAGATGGCACCCAACCTTTTTATCATAAATAGTATTTCTGTGACCATCTTTTTGCAAAGATGACTGAATTTCAGATTTTCCCCTAGGCTAGATTTCTAAAATAGGGTAGGTTTCTAAAAGTGCAATTATTGAGCCAAGGGAGTATATATGCTCAAAAGGTTGAAACGTATTAACAACTGCTTTTCCAGAATAATTCACATTTCTGTTTAAATGATAAATTCACTGAAGTACCTCTAAAATATATGTATACTCTTTTAAGAAACCTATGGGGTTTTTTTTAAGTAAAGATTATATCCACTGAGTGAAATACAAAGTTACTAGCTCAATTAAGAACTTTAAATGTATGACTGTTGTTTTCTTCCACTTCTTATTTTCTTCTGGCTTGCAAAATCTTATAAGCACAAAGAGATTAAGAATCCATATGAAACATGCATGAGTTTGTAATAGAGTCTGAATTTGCCTGGATAAATATTCCCATTTTTATAAAGATTATGGTAATGATGAATTATTTTTTCATTTGTCTTATTCCTACTGACCTTTCTAAAAGAGATTCAGCTAGAATGTCCCCTAGGTGCTGAGTGGCTCTGACAGTACCGAGTATGTGAGAAGATGTGGATACTACTCATGACATTCTAGCACAAGCTGAGGAAAGCAATCTGTTGACATTCAGAAAGCAATAGGCAAAAAGGAAAGCTACAATTTTCTTTCTACATTCACCTTGTAACATTGTAGAAAAAGTATCCCTATGATTTTCTCTAATATCTCAAATTACTATTATTTACTGCCTCTTATAAAAATGACAGAAAATTTTGTTCAATCTATTTCCCATGGTTTTGCAAAATCTGTAGCAAATTGTCACTCTAACATTCATGGCTGTGTCCATTCCACTAGGCAGTAGTCATGACTCAGGATGAGATATTAAATTCACAACCAGCAAATTTTTCACTTCCCTAATACTGAGAGCGGGCAAAAATAAAAAATGAATCTGAAGCTGGTTGCCGCAAATTTCTATCGTTAAGCACACGTGAAATGGTCTTTTCTAAATTGTCACCTTTTTCACAATACAGCTGAAAGTTGCGGACATAGCCAGTATTTGCCTCAGATACCACTCTGACTAGCATTCTGTACTTTGTATTTTTATTCGGATTATAACCCTGAAAAGACAGTCTTCCACAATGAGGTAAATTCACATCAGTGGCAACCAGGAACAGAATTTGGGATGACATAAATCCAAGTCAGCAGTGGCAAATGAGTTAAGCAATGCTCGCCAGGCAGCAATCAGGACGTGTATCGCCTGGCCTCAGCTTTGCCACTAATTGTGAGGTTTGAGCCACTCCAGCATCTCAGAGTCTCAGCTTTAGTATCTATAAAAGAGAGTCTGGAATAAAAGAGACAAACACTCCTCTGTGCTCGAACATTTCATGATTTTAATGTGAGCTCTTAATAAAGTATTGTTTTAATGTAAATTAAGTATTCCCCTCACATTTTTATATCCCAGCTTCCCTTATCAATAAAATTTTAATAATGGTACTATGCCAACTTTGGGAATGACATAATATAGACTAATTATTTAAAGCATTAATTCATTCCACATATATGCATTTCTTGGCAGTGTTCTGGGTACCGGGCTTGAAGTGATGAACTAGAGAGGAGAGGTCTCTACTCCCATAAAGTTTATATTCTGAATTTTAAACAAGTGAACACGTAGACAAAATGATTTCAGGCAGATAATTAAACAAGGTGATGGGACAGAGCGACTGGGTGGTGGCAAAGCTTGTTATTTTTAGTAGGGTAGCTGGGAAAGGTCTTTCAGAGGAGGACATCTGAGCTGCAAACTGAATGATGCCAGCATGTCCAGGGCATCCAGCAGAGGAAATGACAAGCGCAAAGGCTCCAAGTGAGAAGGAGCTTGGTTAGTTTAAGAAACAGAGGGAAAGGCCAGTGTGGTTGGAAGTTAATGAGCAAGAGAGAATGGCTAAGATAAAAGATCAGTGGGAGCCAGATCATAAAGACATTTGTAAGCAATGGTAAGGAGCTTTGCTTTTAATCTAAGAGCAATGGAAAGCTTTAAGTAGGGGACTGATGTGATCTGAATTATATCTTAAAAGATCACCCTGACTGTTGTGTAGAGAAAGATTGCATATTTTATTTTCAGCAATATACTAGAAAGGATTCCCATTCTCTCACAGAAATATTGAAAATGTTTAGGTGAACAACAATAAAAAATGTAGTATAAAATATTCTAAAACATTTAGATGCTGATTTAATTTAGAAAGAAAGGAAAATGACCGCCAAAACAATGAGAAAGCGCAAGTCTAGAGAGCAAAGCCAGCTACTAGCCTGGTAGCTTCAGCCTGCTTCTCATCAGAATATAAATGGGAATAGAATTTCACATCTATGTGGTCCCACAAACTCGAGATGTGGAATACGCAGGGCTCTTTCTCCCCCTTCTCCTCACAGTCTACAGAGGGGGTTCTCAAACTCCACAAGTATGAAAAATTAACATTTTTTAAAAATCCCCCTTCATTCTCTCTCTCTCTCTTTCTCTCTCTCTCTCTCACACACACACACACACACACACACACACACACACACACACACACATGAGAAATTGTATTTTCACTCATTTAACTTGCTACCATTGTTTAGGGCACTCAAGAATTGACAGACCCCATAGAACAATTTCATATACACTGAGGAGTTCAGCTGCCATGCTGGGAAAAAGTAGAACAAAGGAAAAAAGATTCAAAAGCCATCGTAGTGACAGATTGCAGGGCGGAAACTGAGCATTAGTCAAGACCTGCAAAGAATTGTAATCTGGACCTGGTACTTGCTCCTCAGTTGTTTTCCATTGTTTCTGGAGTAATCACAATCAGCCCAAGAGAGTAAAGCCTACCTTTCAAATTAAGTGGGCAGGCCCCAGGCTATTGCCTACCTACTTTGCTGAGCTATATGTCCTTATAACCTGTGAAAGACACAGTAAACACTCAAATGTTTCTTAATTTGACTGTCTCACTAAAACCTCAGTGGTCTTGATATTGTCTCTTGGCTATCAGAATCATAGGAAAACCATAGATGTAGTACAAGCTAGGTCAATATGTCTCCCCTTCAGCTAGCAAATACTCTTCAGTCAGCAAACAAGAACCTGGGTAGCAAAACTCTGCAATGAATACTATGATTCCTTTTTCCTTTTTCACTGTTTCTCCTCCCAACTTTTCATCTGATGCCCCAAACACAGCAGGAGGGATGGGGGGGGGAAGCCAGATAAAGTATTAGGAAATGTGGATGTGCTCCATGCAAAGTAATATTAAATAAAAAATATTCTTTAAACCAGTACCTCTACCTCTGTTAATCCAATTTTTTAAAATCTTAAATATGGAAACAGTCTACATATAAGTAAGCCACACAGCAACTATAGTACCCCAAAGTCCTAAATCTGAGAGACCATCAAAGAGCCAGCTCCGATGCAAACACACGAGGGTCTTTTTATTCAGGCTGGAGTCCGGGCTCCCGTATGTAACTGACACAGGGGTACAGGAATGAGAGCCCCGACCTAGTAGAGCAAGTAGTTTATATACACAATTACGAGGGAGGGACTGGGCGTGACGGGCTTTTCCTAGGCTTGAGAAGTTATCCAGTTAGAAGAAGGCATGACGTAGAAAACAAAGTCTACGGACCTTGCATAATTAGTTCTCAATTAGGTCCGCAGTGATGTCAGGAGACAGGAGTGCTTGAGATTGGTGGGTTCGCTTTTGATTTGCGCGAGTGTGGGCTCAGCTGCCCATGATTGACTACTAACGGCCAAACGGGCAGAATGGAGGTAGTTAAGCCTCCTGGAATGTTAGATAAGGTATGGTTTACAGTCAGCTTCGGTGTCCGAGCAGGTTTGAAACAACACAGAGCCCATCAGAAGAGTGGCTGGCGCCACAGAGCCTACCATAATGTAAGCAAAGGAATGTCCAGGAGGGGCTTATTGCTTAACATTCACACACACTGCCAGCAGCAGTTGCAGAAGCAGAAGAAACTGGTTATTTCATTTAACATGGTTATTATGGGACAAACAAAAACTTAACAAAGTTCTAAGTACAAACACTGTAAACATTTTGTAACTTTACGGTCACAGTTAGGCACCTTACATATGCCTAGTCTTACGGGGTTTGAGGTAGGGATTTATAAAATACAGTAAACGTTTCTTTCATAGCAAGTATAGTTCTTTTGAGTCTTTCACATCAGTCTTGGTAGAAAAAGTATTTGAAATAGCTAAGTGAGCTACAACATGCTTGTTGATGAAATAGTTATATACACATTAGAGATAAAAATTCTTATGAAATAATGTTAAGTCCAACTATTCAAAATTCAGTTTCCAGTATGAGGAACCTCATGGAACTATAGGGTACTTGTTCTGTTGTTGTTGTTGTTTTTCCAGCTTATCTCTATATTACAAAAATTATTTAAGAAATTTATATGACTTTTATAACTGAATATATATTTTTAAAACAGCATATATATAAATAGAAAATGTAGTCTTTACCTCAGTATCCTAGCATTAGATAAGGAATGGAAAGAAATCCCATACACAAAAGTACTTTGAAAACAGAATCTGTAGTTTTATTTTGTTGAGAATCAAACTGGAGACCACAAGAAAAAGAAGGTTAACACACTTTCAGTGTTAAGATGAATAGTGTTAATTATCATGTAGATATAAAACAATATCTTCAAGGAACTGCTTTTCCAAACTGTATGTAAATTAGCAAATTAAAACCTAATACTACAAAGTAAATTTGAAGTCAAATAGGTAAGGTAGAGTTAAAAAGCAGAGCACAGCACAATAGGAAAAGTTTGAATTCATTAAGATATAGTAATGATAAATATTGGCAAAAAGCAAATTGCTATTTTTCTCACATGCAGACTATAGTTAATAAACTTCCCCAGCCATTGAATGCATTTGACTTCAAGTAATAGAAAAATTAACCTTAAGCTGAAGGATCCCCCTCCCTGGATATTTTTAGATCAATTAAGTCCACCAAAGAAAATAAAAGTTCAAAGAACTTAGATAAAACTGATGTAATTTATGTCGTTATTGCTAATTGAAATGTTGAGGCTTTCTCACTTACGATGAATTTGATCAGAATGCAATTACAGACCTCCACATCTAAGGAAAATCAAATGGAAACTGCACATTTCTCAAGGCAGCAAACACTTCTTTTCCTTTGTTCCTATCTGCACCACTCACCAATAGGGCAGATTTAAAGATCAGAATCATGCCGCTTTAAACTGTTGACATTTACCGTCTAGGATAGAGCTAAAAGATTTCGTGTCAGCCCAAAGTTCATGAATACAAATGCCAATCCAATTGCTTACTTGAACTGGGAGAAGGTAAATGGACTCTTTCTGAAATTTATAACTATGGCCCTGAAATAAAAGCTTCAAATGATGAAGGCAGTGTTCCCTCAAATCATGCTGTCCAACACAGTTGATGGACCCTGATGTCATATTAAAAATAAGAGATAGCCAATTCCTCCATCTTCTAGAAGGTTCGTTTCTCTTCATCTCTTGTACACTAAAATAATTACCAAGTGAATTTTTAAAGGTGGCAAAAATATATATGCATGTATTAGCATGTGTGTTGAGAGGAAGGTAGTTTGGGAAACAATTGTGCATATCTTTTTTTAAAAAACATATAATGCCCACTTTATAAATTCAGATAACGTCGATGAACAGATTGGCAACCAGTTGGAATATAGGCCTAGGTTGTGAACCACTCGAAAAAAGCCTCCTAAGTAGGTTATAGAGTCATTCCTGGAGATTGTAGGGAAGGATTTCAAATAGTACCATCTGTTAGAACCACCGCCCTGAAAATATTACCCCATCCAATTATCACTTCAAAAACACCACAGGAGTCCACTCCACCTGTGTTAGAACAACTTGGCTACAATCCCCAGTTAATCCTGGCTCCAGTTCTGTAAATCATGGCTGCATTTGGAGCCCATCAGTCAGAGTCTCGAAACACCAGCTACCCCTAGGTGAAGCTCTGTTCCTTCCCACAGATGACTCCTGGCAACCTCATACTGAACAAGACTTCAGGTTTCCCTTGTCAGAATCTTTCTTTCTAGGACCCCAACTTGAACCCACCATTCCTTCTTGTCTCTTCATCCTAGGAGTCCTCCACATACGCTGCCCACTCAGACAGCAACTGAGGTAAGCCAGCAACCTCCCAAGCACCGGTTACCTCCTGATGCATCCATGACAAAGGACACAGCATAGAAGCTTACAGGTGTTCAGAAGGTTACATAAAATGAGTGGAAAGCAGGCAAACATAAGATATCAGAAATGTATGAATGGCCGAGAGCCAGCAAATCCAGAAGCCATGGAAAGACAGGACCATTGCCCAGCCTCAGGAGGTTGTCAACATGCAGGAACACAGGATAGGCATATCCAGATATTCTCACTATTCAATTATACATGAGAAATAAACGGATTTCCAGAGAGTGACACAATTTTTTTCTGAAACTGCTTGGGTCAAACAAAATATCTTAATTTAGGCTTTTTGTGGAAGCCAAAGGATCTTGATTCAGGTTTGGGTGGCTCTAAAAACACCTTGCCTGTGACCTCAAAAACTGTGCTTCCTTTTCTTGAAAGTTTTCGGCGAGTATGGGCATTTGTCTGAGGACATTTGTCACATGAGGTTCACAGGCTGTATGCCAAAAAATCGCAGCCTGTACTTGCTATTGTTTTAATTGATTAAACACTGCACCGGGCAGATAAAAGGGTCTCGGGTCCCCTGCCAATCTCACATGATTGAGTGTGTGCTCAGTCATTTTTAGCAGTATTTTTGGAAAACCACCCAGCTTCCCGCATCACCCAGAAGTAAATGTAAGTAATTCCATCCGTGATGCTAGGGAATAAGGACTCCACACAGAGTCAAAAAGCCACAGTAAGCAACAGCACCGTCTCCAGTCCCTTTCTACCTTGGCCTTTATGGCAGAGATCACCTACTTTATGGCAGAGATCAGAGTTGCCTACCACATATCCACTCCTCACCTCCATCTTCAGTAGCAGAACCCCATTTTTTAGCTAGACATATTGCTGCTTGGCAAAATAGGCTAAATTCCCAGCCTCCTTTGCAACGAGGTCATGTGACTAAATTCTGGCCAAAGAGATATAAGGTGAAGTATCGTGTGGGCATCTGGGGAAGGAAAGTTCTCTGTCCTTTCTGCTGGATAGAAAGCAGAGGTGAGATCTCGCTCTGTAGAAGTTATCTTGGGTCATGAGTTGACCTTGAGAATGGAAGCATGTGCTTGGAAAAGGAAAACAAACCTAGAAGGAACTTGGATCCATGATGATCTTGCAAAATTGCCATGCCAGTCCTGGAATGCCTGCTTTTAGACTTCGTTTAACATGATATATTAAATCTTTTGGGTATTTAATTCACTTATTTATAAAGGAATCTGCATTGTTCATAGCAGAACATAATTGTAAAGCAATTTAGTGTCTATATGGCCATCTTTCCTCTACCTAATCCTTTTATCCCTTTTAAACTCTCCCACTATGAACTAAGTTCTCCCACATACTCAGAATATTTCTGTCACTCTACCACCTTAATCAATACATACCATTTTCCCTGATAATACAAATTTGCTCCCAAGGCACAGTAGTGAGCTTCCTCTTTGCCTGTCTGTTCAGCTTAGCAAGGCTTACAGTTACTTGACAGATTGCGTTTCTTTCTTCTCTCTAGAGACTAACTGGAATGCACAGTCCCTCAGGTATGAAAATGATGCTGCTGACCCATCATCACTTATGAATTTTGAGAAAGTATTTTTTTGCCACATTTCTACCACTCTCCCACTCTCCCTCTGCTCAAGGGCAGGCAGTATGACTACGCAGGGCAAAGAGAGAAGGCCGAGGACACAAAAGGGAGTAAAACTAAATGGCTCACCTGGTGATAAGACCCACTGCTTTGGCCTCTAATTAGCCCTGTGCCTTAAGCCACAGAAATAAGCAGCCTTGGATATCCACTGGCATATGGGTATTTTCAATCTCTAGTTTGAATGACAGGACCCTGAAGGCAAAACATTTCCTGTGGATATTCTGCATTTCTGCCTGCTCTTGCCTTTATAGCTCAAACAACTCAATTTTGTTAGGCTTCAAAGTACAGTTCAAGGAATATTTTATACGTAAAGTTAATGGGCCTGGGGATATCACCAGTGTAACTCGTTGATTAAAGGGAAAGCATGGGGTATGTGTAAACATTTTGCAATGGGTTTAAAATAGACCCAGTTAAAATACTTGTAATGATTTCTAGTGGTATTTCCACAACTTTCAGTGAAATAGTATAATGGTCAATGACTTGACATTGAAACATTTTGGTGTACATGGTCCAATGAAATATTGGTCATGGTTCAATGAAAGAAAACAGAATCGACTCTAGCAATTTTAGGAAGCAAAGCATTTTACACAGATAATTAAGTGGCTTAGAGAATCACTGGGGACAGCTGAAGAAAGACATCTAAGTTGAGCCTTCAGAAATAGTTCCTAGGCCCCACCACAGAACTGGGCCACCAGGGAAACTTTTGCCTCTTCTGGGATCAGGAAGCTGCCTGCCACATTGGGATGCTGCCAGTTCCATAACCACAGTGCCTTGCTTCAGTTAGAAAGCAAACATCAACAAGAAAGGCAGCTGGATTATGTAAGCACTGTGTTCCAGGGACCACCCAATCAAGAAGCCGCTGACCCTGCTGCTACCGCTGCCAGCTCCGAAATCATACAGCACATGCTATGTTCTTCACCAGCACAACTAGTACCACATGCCCTGCCTCTTAACACCCCACCTCCCCTCCCAGCTAGTGCCTGGACCCTAGGACTTGTGCCAATGCTGAGGCAAAGCAACAAAATATCCCTATGGCCGTGCATGGTAAACCAAACAGTAGAAATTAGTCTCTGCTTCACTTCCACCTGCTAAATCTCATAAATCAGTGCGCCTGAACTCATGCCAACTGAGGAATGCTTCACAGGGATTCTGATGAGGAGAATTTTCCAAACAGACTAGGTCCTTCCTAGCATTCACTACCTTATCTTCAGGAACGTCTAAAAGATATTTTAAGCTTTTACAGGACCAAAGGATACACTAGTAGGAGATTAGAATTGATGTTGAGAGACAATTCATGACACATACCACAGAATAGTTTACTTTTAACATGTAATATTAATAAGAGTATATCAAATATTTGGTAGGCATGCAACACTACGTATAGGCTGCAATCAGTAACATTTGCTGAGAAATGGATTGGGCCAAAGTCTTCAATTTTTATCTCCTAGCATAATTCATAGTATCTAAACTACTACTTTTTTATACCATCCTTCACTGAACCATATATAAGCAGTCACTAAATGAATACTTACTAAAGAGAATAATGATCATGCTAAGGATTCAGAAAACTCTATAAAAAGATATATATTCTCCAAAGTATCTTAATAGCTAATAAGAGAGTTCAGTACAAATATGAGTACCTGTAAGATAAGTGACAGAAACATAAAAAATGTTCCAAGCCAAACCTTGAAACTTAGCTATAATTACTTTAAAGTTAAATAATTTAGAAAGAAAGAAAAAGTAAGTATATTTTAAGCATCACCCTCATTTGACTATTTAAGAAACACCATTTAAGTAGCACTGACCACTTTTATTCCAAAGTAGCAAACACAGAAATAGCGCAAAGTGAATATACAGGAACCAAAGTGCATAACAGAAAACACCAAGGCACAATACCAAATACTGTGAATTAGTTTTCAGACCAATGCTGAGATGTGTTAAGCTGAGTTAAGTTTGGCACAAAGCAGGATCTGTACTTGGGTGATAAAGTTTGACCAAAGAGCCTCCATACAGAATGAACTAGAACCCAGAAATACACCCTTGAAACCAAGCAACTGAGCCTCAGCCAATCATAACAGCTGAACCCTCAGTCAATGCCTCGCTGAAAGCTCCACATTATGCCCAAATAAGGCAAACACTGAACTGCACCAATAAGCTAATCTCTATATGTCTTTTCCTGCTTTCTAGTTATAAATATAGCTCACCACAGTTGAAGGTTGTAGTATTCTGAAACATCTTTGGTCTGGAATGCTGCCCAGTACTAGAACCTTTTCCTTGCTCAAATAAACCTTGTTAAATGTAACTATTCTCAGAGTTGTTGTTTTTAATCTCATTGAAAAAGCAATCCAGGTCATTTATTTCATTCTCTTGGACATTGCAGTGAACATGCTTGATAGTAAGTCACTGGGGAAAACAAGAGTTTGACCATTAATTAGACTATCTGTTTGGCAGAATCCATTCTTCAATATAACAACTTTTGCAATAAATCATGCCAAGAAAGCAGCACTGGTAATCAGGGCTATATACTATGATTACTATTCTCACAGCAAACTCTTAGTGCAGATGAGAATTATGGAAATGTCATGTGACACAGCAGGAATAACTAATAAGTTTCCTGGAAGCTGTTTGTTTATATTTGTTTTGATTTTTTTTACCACAACAGAAACACATGAGATCAAGAAATTACATGCCACAACTGTACTTGAAAAATACTGTAGAAAGTAAAAATAAGCTTAAGGTATAATAGTCAAGAAACCAAGCCCAAGGAAGGTCAGATGTATCTTGTTGCACATTAAACCAGCACTCTATTATTCGAGGGCAAATCTTTACATTGCCAGGAAGGATATCCAGCTGCACAAGTGGACTACCTGATGATGATAATGTACTTTTCCCAGAGTATCCTGGAAAAGGGCCATGTATACCTAGATGTCAAAGCTCTAGTACCTTGACTCCTTGGAACTCAGGTTGACTCCTAAGATCCCTGAACCAGTCCAAGCATAAAGAATTATCCCAGACTAGGAAACACCTTTAATCTACTACAGTTGACCCTTGAACAAGGTGGGGGTTAGGGCCACCGACCCCGTGCAGTTGAAAATTGGAGTATAACTTTTTTTGATGCCCCAAAATTTTACTGCTAATAGCTACCAATGCCCAGAAGCCTTATCAAAAACACAGTCACTGAACACATTTTGTATGTTATATGTATTACATTCTAAATTCTTACAATAAAGTAAGCGAGAGAAAGGAAAATATTAAGAACACAACCAGAAAGAGAAAATATATTTGCTATCTGTTACATGGAAGTAGATCATCAAAAAGGGCTTCATCTTCATTGTCTTCAGTTTGAGTAGGCTGAGGAGGAGAAAAGGCAGAGGAGGAGAAGGAGGAGAAGTGATTGGTTTTGCTGTCTCAGGAGTGGTAGAGGAAGAAGAAAATCCAAGTATAAGTGGACCCACGCAATTCAAACTTGTGTTGTTAAGGGTCAACTGTACTTCCCTTTGCAATTATCTTTACCTCTAGTCTGGTTCTCAGTTTGGAGAATTTGAAAATAAACTCTGTCTCATATGTACTAAGAAATGCCTCAGGAGAGGTCCTAGGAATGCCTCCCAAGAGAGTGGAAAACCTCAGGGGGCCCATAATTAACTGGTCAGAGCTGCATGTCAGTCTCAGATCTAGGACTGCTCTTTTATCAATCCCCAGGATCTTGAGTGTTACATTCCTATTAATATTAACTGTGTTCTCACTAACAAGACAGAGTAATTATTATGTTCTCCTGACTTTGCCTATTGAACAGGTCCAGTAATTATCTTGAACCTTTTATTATCAAGATGAAAATGTAGCATTTTACCTAACCAAGATTGTCAGTGATTTTCTTCAAACATCATTTTTCTTACCCCTTACGTATTTATGTAGACTGACTTGGACTGTGGTTCTTTTTACATATAATGTATACATTTTTTAGAAATCCAAATAGTTGGCAGTAGCGCGAAACTGCAGGAGCGAGGGAGGCGGGATTGGGGTCTGCCAGGGTGGGCGGGGCACACCTCATCAACAAGAGTATCTGCATAATGAACATTTTTTGTATACCTAGCCCTGAATTGTATCCACATCTTTAAAATAAAAAAATTTTTTTAAAGAAATCCAAGTGGTAGTATTACTATCTGAGCATTCGTGTCTGAATGATAATTTTTATGAACGTTGTGTTTTTCTCTGGCTATCCCAATATCTACCTATGATTTAAAATATCCCAACTGAAGCCAATTGTTGTGGCTACTACCTTCTTCTAACTTCTATCTTCCTCCTGATAAATCTACTGATTTTCCCTCTTTTTCCCCCACTTTAAACAGCTATTTTCTCATCGTCTACTATTTTTTAAAATAGTACTGAATAAATGAATGAATCAAAATAGGTGAGTAAATAAATGATAATTGATATTGATGCTGCACACTAAATTTGTTTGATTTAGCTTCCACTCGACTTGTTTGATTAACAGTGTGTATCACCAGGGACCCCATGACTTGGAACGACATGAAGCGAGGAAATTGGCATGTTCGTGTGTGATGTCTACTGGCAGTGCCTCTGTAAAGCCCTATTACATGGCTATTCATCTGGCACCCAGCTCTGGAACTGAACACTCATGTGCATCAACACAACTACTAGCTCCAGTGTCAGAAATTCACTGATGATGTTTTTACAGGCTAGGGGAAAAATGAACTTGATAAAGCAAAATACAGCAACTAAAAGCAGAGGTAGAGGAAATAACAGGGTTTGGATCCCAGTGGAAAGAAGGCAGAGAGGGCGAGGAGAGGGTAGCAGAAAACAGATATGCTGTACAGTACAAAGAAAAAGGAAAGGAATAATTGAAATCAGAGGCAGGGGAGCTATCCCACAGGTTAGATGAGGCCCCAAAATCTGACTTCCTCATGGTCCTACCCCATAGAACCACAGTTTATGTCCGTAAGCTCTTTCTCACATGTCTCTGCTACTAAATAATTTTTTGAACTTCATTATATTTATGAATGCAGAATCAAACTGTGCAGTGAATTCATTTTTAAACTGCCTGGCTTACTTTCTGAGTTGTCTTTGTAAAAAAAAAGAATCACTACTGCTCTTTTAACACCTCTTATGAATAATCCATGCCATGCTTTCCTTTCATATTTGGTAATCTTTATATTCCACATTCTATTAGCTACAATTTCAACTCATTAAAAAATTATCTCATCCTGGGACCAAAGCCTGATTCTTATTTTTTATGCCAGACCAATTATATTTCAAAGAGTAAAATTTTATATGCCTTTCTATTGGATCTTTTACTAGACTCCTGTCTGTTGAGTTCTGCTACCTCTCAGTAGAGTTGAGAACAAAAACGTTGGAAAAACTCAAGCACTGGGAATTGAAAGCTTTGAGTTATATTATTCACCTTGTATGTAGAATAGGATTCATAGAGTATATCGAAATTTTTTTTGACATTTTCCTGGTACTAACATTAATAGTGATAGCAACAACAGAAGTAATAATAACACTATGTTTTTCTTCAACTGATGTTCCTGATACATCTTTGTATACAAACTTGGGTGGTCAATTGTACACATTTCACATCTCCATTCACCACATATATGCAGTCTTCCTGACTCCACTATTATTAATAAAAGCAGTATATATGAAATTAGTATGTCTTATCTCATTTAATCTTTACAACAACCGTATGAGATAACATTTTTACTATTTTATCCATTCTAGAGATCAAAACCCTGAGGCACTAAGGGTTTAGCAACTGCCCAGCTTGTATGTGGTAGAACAGGGTTGGGCACCCAGGCAGTCTGGCAACAAAGCCTGCCCATTTGACCACTCTGCTTCCCGTGGTCCTCCCTTGTCTGCTTCCCTGTGACTGATGTGGTAGGGAATATGAGAAGTGGTAAGGGTGTGGCCTTCTACCTGTAGAGAAGATGGATTACACACAGAGGTAAAAGAAGTTTCCATTCTGCTGATTCCCAGAGAATGAGAGAGATAAGCAAAGCATGGATTGTTGGCTGGGTTTTCTCATCCATTTGCCTTTTACTTCTCCAGCAGTCTTTTTGATCACTGCATTTAGCTTTTGGTTCTCTTAGCCAGCACGGATAGCTGGCAGAGGCATTGATAAACGATCTTGTTTTGGCTGACTATATCAGACACATTATGGCATATTATGTTGAGCCAAGAAAATATCTTATTCTGATAGAGTATTCCTTGGGTGGTACCAAGCACTGCTGTTGGCAGTGTACTCAGAAAGCACTTGACCGGATAGCTATCCATCTTCCCCAACCCATGTCACCATGGTGACACAGACCTGCCATCCAAGAGCCTGAGTCTTCCACCTCAGTCATATAATTTACCCAAGCAAAATGCCAAAGCCCCTTGGCAGCAAAAGTTAATTTTGTGCAATATTTAATGAAGTTTCATTCAAGGGCAATTTTGAGATATTTCCAAAGAAATTATCTACATTTTCCCCTGAATTTAAATAAAGAAGAGATAAATGAAGTCGAATTACTAGCAAACAAGATATGTGTAATGGCGTTATATGTGATATTTAGGTAATCTCACTGTAGGAGAACAAGCAGAAATAAGCCCTTATTCTCTTTCTATTGGGAGCCCTAGGTCTGTCTTCATTCATTCATTCATTCATTCAATCAAATGAAATCAGTGGGGCATATATTATGTGGCAACTACAAGAGTGAAGATATAGCCTGTCTTCCGGTGACTTCCATTCTAAGTGTTGAAATGAGAGCATATGTAGTCTTTCATTAGGTAAGTCTGAGTTACAAAATATATGTAAGGAAAAATATTTTGTCAGACTAAGATTTCAGAGAATGTAACCTACACAGAGTATTGTCACAGAAACAAGACATCTTGGGGAAAAAAAAAAAAAAAGAGCTTCAAAGTTGAGTCTTATAAAGAAGTCATAGTTTTATCTTCTCCTACAAATATTTGAATAAAATAAATAAAAGGGTAGAACTTCCTATTTGTATTCCATTCTTAGAAAGGGCAACAAAGAGAAAGATTGCTTGTTCCCTAAAGACTTCTTAAAATATTAGCTCAAAACCTTTTCACAAGGACAATTCTTTCAGTACAATACGTTTAGCAAAATGTTTTCTGGCTTTTATATAAAGTCAGATTAAATTTCCCAGAATGGTTGCTGTACTCAGTATCTATGCACTAGTATTATGGAATCATTTGGTAAATGGGTATCTTATCCAGCTCTCCACTTTCTTACCTGTCCATCTCCGCTCCACACACACACACCTTCTCCGATGCTTCTAGTCACATATTTTCTTGCACAACAAAACATGTTTCTTCCTCATATTCACCCTCCCACACTTTTTAAAATGTTTTTTGGTAATTGGAGGACAGATGGTGAATGAGATTTTCCTGTGGGGTAAAAGTGGATGTGATCTGTTGCTAGGGGACAAGGTATCATCTATCACTAGTTTCTATCAGTGACCTGGGAGCAGGGGTAAGAACAGAATTTAAAGAAGCAAGTTGGATTGCTCACATGAAAATCAAGCAAAGCAGACATGGCTTTTTGAAGTCATGTACCAAAACTGTACTTGTTTCTCAGACAATACTGTAAAACACCCACCAGAAGTCCCAAATTCCAAGATATTTGCAGGAAGAAACTTCATCCAATCAGTCGTATTATGACAGCATTAATCTGAGAAAACCACAAAGAGAAAATGTTCACATTCAACTGAAATGCAATTGTTTTGGGAAATAACCAAGAAAGAATGTATAACACAAGAAGTAACCCACAATCCTCATTCAGAATATCTATCTTTTAACACAGCAATGGTACAAAACCAGCGTACCACTATACACATCTGCTATTTACTAAGGGAAAATATGTGAGGAACTGTGGTCAGCAAAGGGAAATAAAAACCCTTCTGTGACTGGAGGCAGACAGAGCTAAGGGGTCAACTTCAATGACCAAAAGACAAGATATTAGAATATAGAAGTTAAGGGTTTGCAACCAATTGAGTTTAAATGTAAGTACTTTCATTCATATTTAACACTATACCTGCGTCTGCTTTAGTTATCTCATGGCGATCATGCTAAGTCATCAAATTTTCTCCTAGAAATTATTGCATGCATGGTTGGCATCTGTGCTCTTGTTATTATCAAGACCAAAACCTATGTCAGGGAGACACAGTAAGAGGTGAATGACAAGCTTCACAAATGAGTCTTTACTCCTTGACTAACCATCAAGTAAGCACTGTATAATTGAATTATTGGTTGAATAGAAATTATTTTAGGAAATGAACTGTAAAGTCCTAGTCAACTTGTAACATCACTATCATCACCACTACTGCCAGTGCTGGGCACTTTGAAAACACAATCTCAAATGCTCACCAATTCCCTCCAAAGTAGGTAAGCCTTAACAAGAATTTCCTCTGCATGCACTAAAATGTACCTATTTCTGGAAATAGCTAAGTGAGTGATAACTTAACAATAACTCAGCAAAGACACAAAATGTAGTATCTAGCATAATTATCAAGCACATAGTAGGTTCTCAATAAATATTGGCTAAATTTGAGAATTGATGCATTGATTAGGAAATCAGTAATCAGCATATCAACGTATCTGTGCAAACAAATCAATCATTGATGCAAAATATATTAAATAATGAAATCATGATTCAATAATTGAATGGTAATTCTACATGAGAAAAAATAGACATTCTTTGAGAACCAGCTTACTCACTGTAGTCTAATAAATCAATCTATGCCAAAAGCAAGCAAGTAAATACTAAGTGAATGCCATTAGTTCTCTTCACAATTACTTTCTGTTCTGGAGTATGGTTAGTTGTGTAGAGTCAGACCCACAGAACTCAGTTCATTGAGTTTTGAGTTGAACTGTCATGTTCCATTTCTGTATGAGCTTATTTAACCAGCTGAAGTGAGACCTTTTAAAGTTGTCAAATGGTAATTGACAACATTTGAGCTGGTGGATACTCCATCAACCTATGTCCCTGAGTGATAAGAAAGGGCAGAGCACTCAAATGATCCACAGTGGATACACAGCACAGCATGAACAAGAAATAAATCTTTGTTGTTTAATTCACTGACACTGTTATATCTTAGCCCATACTAACTGATAAAGTGGATAAAACTTCAAGGTTTTAAAACTTCTATAAAATAGCAATGAGCTAGGACCATGTCACAGCCCACACTCATAGCTTTTGATTTTACTCACCTCCATCACAGACTATGTTGTAATCGCCCCCTGTTAATATCTTTATTCTGATTTGTTTAAACAAGAATTTAAAATTCTGCTTCCTGCTGAAGATTGTAAACAGTGCTGGGAATAGAGAGGAGAGAAGGCATTTTATGTCTCACAAAAATGCAATACATATTGTTATTGAAGAGATTATATTTAAAGCTCTTCTCAAGAGATATGAAATAAACTAAAAATTGTCATGAGACCACCTTTCTCGTATCTTATCTGTTCCCATGGACTGGTGTTGATGAAATTCCTTTAACCACAAAAACCCATTTTGCTTTCTTTTGTTTCAAGTCTTGAAAAGATTAGTGAAAAGTCAGATGAGTCATCTTTTGGGAACCTGAGAATGTCCAGCTTTACTTACATGGATTTCACCTTTTGTCTGTCAATATGTGGCATTTAACAGAATTTCACATTTTTCTGCCACATGATAACAATAAGAATGGTGATTGATGATGGTTCGATCTTGATCATTTACTGGACTAGTTAAAATTTCATCAGCTTCATGAAACATGTCCAACATATCTTAAAGTACAGATTAAAAAATTAATTCTGTTTGATGTTTAAAAGATTAATTCTGTTGACCTTGTTCCCTGATGAGCCATTCTTAAACGGTTATATGAATCATCACAGAGTTTCAGGGTAGTAGAGAGAAAAATTCTTTTTAAAAACTGACATTAGCTATAGGTGCTATCATTATTTGCTTACTATCTTGAATGCATGTATTCTCCTCCTTCTATGGAAATGCATTTATCAGCCTTGCAGATAGGCTCAAAGCAAACTTGAAGCACACAGCACCTATTTGACAGTCTCCAAAAATGTCATCAGCCTTCCCATTCCTATCAAAATTATGGAGATAAAGCTTGGAGTGTGCATGATTTATGCAAGTATATCCACTGCAAGATTATATTAGAGCCTAACTTTCAAGTGGTATCTATTTGCTTCTTTTTTTATTTTAAGGTCATTCTTGTGATTTACTGTTCAAGTCATGTAGCTATTTCCACCAGTCACATCTTTTCCTGTTTCCTTACTACCTTCTACCTTTGTTCTTTCCCATCCCTGACAAATAATAAAATTACATTCCAATCAAGAGTAAAACAGATTTCAGATAAAGCCACTAAATAGGGGTAACTTGTAATTTATCCAACAAATACTTTTGAGTGCTGACTTTATGCCAAATACTGTCTGAGATTCTGAAAACATAGCAATAAAGTACAACATAGAAGGACTTTCTCTCGCAAGGCTTATATTTCAATGACAAGCAAATAATAATTAAGATCAGTTCAAGTAAGCGCTATGAAGAAAATAAAACAAAATATTTTTATATTTTATAATTTTATATGGGATAGAGTGATGACGGAAGTGTTGTCACCAGAGAAGACCTTTTGAAGATCATATTTGACTCAGGACCCAAATGAAAAGAAGCCAGTGATCTGGCAATAGAGGCACCTAGAAAGTGGGACCAGCAGGTTCAACAAAGAGCCTGAAGTGAGAAAGAGCTTAGTCTTTTTAAAGAACAGAAAGAAGGCCGATGTAGTTGGAGTCCAGGTTGCTCAAGATGAACCAGGTAATTCAAGGCAACAATCTTGGATTTTATTCCAAATACAATGAGAAGTTACTGGTGAGTGTTACGTAGAAAAGTGACCTTAAGTTATAGATATGCAAAAATCAATCCAAAAGTCTGACAAAATTGGTCAAACTCCTCAACATTCATAGGAGAAAACGAGCTCTTCCCAGTTCTACCATGAAAGCACATTCGCTTCCTGAGTTTGGGGCAGAAAAATACCTGAGTTCCAGATTTTCCTTAGGGTGCTCACACTTGCCGGTATCCTACACATGCAAGGGGAATATGCACCTGACTTTTCAGAAGGACTATCCAAAATGGGGTGTCTTTTTGGGCTGCTTTCTGAATTCTTACTCTGCCAGCATGATATGTTACCCAAGCCAGGATCTGTCAGGAGATCATTGTCAACTGCTGTGTGGACAATGAATAGGAAGGGAATTTGAAGATAGGGGAAATTACAAGGGGGAGACCCTTCAAAAGCCAGAATTAATCCTTTGGGAGGGCAAGTTCCTTGTGCTACAGGCTTCCCCCACTAGGTAAGTGCCCTAGGAACTCATCTGCATCAGTGTACCAGCTAACATTGTTGTGAGAGGCTGTGTTCGGCTTCAGTGAATTTTTCTGGAGATTCCTTCAACACATTAGCCTATTTACTGATCAGTGATTTAGGAGCACACCTATCCACACAGCACTAGGCTGCTGAGCAGGTTTTGAACAGAAACAGCATAAAACCCATGCCCCACCCTTCCTATTCACCCAATCTTGCCCTGGAAGATTTGTTTGTTTGTTTGTTTGTTTGTTTGTTTCCCAGATGAAAAAGTCCTCAAAGGGAAATGTTTTGCTGATATGGAAGTGGTGAAACAGGAAAAGGCAGAAGTACTAAAAGGCATCAAAATTAATGAGTTTAGAAACAATTTGACAGTGAAAAAGAGTCTTGATCGGTGTATTGCATCAAACAGAGAGAACTCTGAAGGTGACTGAAGTTTAAACATGTAATTTTGTACAAATGTATTCTGGATTTGTTTGTGTGTGGTCTTCTTCGTATGTGCTTTATTATCACTGGTCTAGCAAAAGTAAATGCATAGGTCTTTACAGAATTTCTTTACGAAGGTGTTTCAAAAATAAGCAGCTCCATAGTGCAGCCCCTGTGGAAAGCAGCTTGGAGAACTAAAAATAGTTTTCTCAGAGAACTAAATCACACTACTGGGTACACACCCAAAGGAACAAAATCACTGTACCACAAAAAATCTGCACCAGTATGTTTATTGCATTATCCACAATAGCAAAAAGCATGGAAGCCACCTAGGTGCCTATCAACAGTGGACTGAATAAAGAAAACGTGGTATATATACATCATGGAATACTAGGCAGTCATAAAAAACAACGAAATAATACCCTTTGCCACAACTTGGATACAGCTGGAGACCGTCATTCTAAGAGATTTTTTACAGAAACAGAGAACGGAACACCATAGGTTCTCACTTATAAGTGGGAGCTGAACACTGAATACACACAGGCATAAGGACGTGAACAACAGACACTGGAGACTCCCAAAGGGAGGAGAGAAGGAGGGAAGTAAGGATTGAAAAACCACCCATTGGGTACCATGCCAACCACCTGGACAGAAGCCCAAACTTCACCGCCCTACCATGTGCCGATGCAGCAAACCTGCCCATATACCCCTTGAGTTTAAAATAAAAATAATTACTTTGTGTGGCATCAACCTAAATGTCCATCAACTGATCAGCGGATAATGAAAATGTGGTATCTATACACCATGGACTATTACACAGCCATAAGAAAAGAATGAAATCCTGTCTGTTACAGCAACACAGATGGAGCTGGAGATCATCGTACTAAATAAATGGACTCAAACAGAAAACCAAACACTGCATGTTCTCAGTCATAGGTGGGAGATAAACAGTCACGAGGCTGGAAATAATCAACACTAGGGACACTTATTAATAAAGGGGGAAGGGGAGCCGGGCTCTGTAGCTCAGCTTGTAATCCCGCGCTATGGGAGGTGGAGGCTGAGGTGAGTGGATTGTCTGAGCAAGCGGGTTCGAGACCCGCCTGGACAGGGGAGACCTCATCTCTACAATAAATCAAAAAATCAGCCGGGCGTGGTAGCGCATGCCTGTAGTTCCGGCTACTCGGAAGGCTGAGGCAGAAGGATCGCCGGAGCCCAGTGGGTCGAGGCTGCGGTGGGCAGGAGCGGCCACTGCACTCCAGTCTGGGCGATAGAGTGAGACTCCAACTCAAAAAAAAAAAAAAAA